>NC_086452.1:20378124-20678124 GCF_028390025.1 Pseudophryne corroboree
ACACTACCATATTTGCACCTCATACAGGTCCGCGCTGCGCATGCGTGCGCTCTCCCGTGCGTGCGCATACCCGCTGTTACGTGCACCCGCAGGCGCACGGTATGCGCATTTACGGTAGAGTTTCTGTGTGCCCAGCGTGCGACTCAATCGTTACATATTTTAACTATATAATGTATTTTGTAGATCATGGTCCCCTTGATAGATTCTGAAAGTTTAGTTAATATAGCATGTTCATGGACAAAGAGATCCCTCTTTGTTTGATACGAAGGGTCAGACATGGGTCATACAGTGGTGTTTAGTATCCATCGGAAGAGTATTTAATTAGCAATATTCCGGTGTTGGTTTGAAGCGGATTAATCGCTCGTGCGAATAGTTATAGACATAAGAAGTTTATGTCCATTTACTATTATTTGCACTTACTTATCCATGCGGCGGGAAACCTAGTTTCCCACCCACCTGAGCAGTTGGAAATAGACACAGCCCACCTGTATGAATCAACCTATGACCTTTTGTTATAATGCGAAGACGAATTCCTGTGTCCAGTGAACAATGAGATTGTAGGGACCATTGAATTGTTTTGTGTGTGGGGCATAAATAGACAAGCCGATCACATCCAGCTCACTCTTCAACGGTTATCATTGCTGATAATCGGGAGCTGGATATTCAGAAAGGCGCATGCGATCGTTTCCCCTTGTGCGTAAGTTTTCTCCGCAATCATATTGTCTTTGTTGTTATTGTAAGCCATATCTCTCTCTCTCTCTCTCTCTCTCTCTCTCTCTCTCTCTCTCTCATTTTCCCTTAAACGTAATTGTATTGTATTGTATTTCCTGTGTAGTTACCTGGTTAGTTAGTCTATGTTATATTGTAGTGTATGACTTGTATTGTATTATTCTTTTTCAAGTATAACATTCATATAAGGCGTTAGACCCTAAGCCCGGTATTTGTGTATTTCTTATAGTGTTAAGTTTTCTCAGAGCGTCGGAGACGCCCGAACAGCTTTTAAGTTAATAAGGTTACACTGTGTTGCATCTACACTCTATCACTACACTAAGGTTTTCCTGTATAATACATTGTTCATGGTTTACATACAAAGGTTTAACATTGTGAGCGTCAGCGCCGCTGGTGATCTCCTCGTGGTCCCGAGCGTCCGCTACGCTATAGCGAACCATTACGTTAGTCGGCAGCCAATAGCATGCCTGCCTGTGATCTCTTGGCCGTGAGCGAATGTGACGCTTGAGCGTCTCGACTACGGCTAAGCGATTGCTACGCAATGTGCGTACCCTTACGGTACTCCATACGTCAATAGCGTACAGTGTTCTTAGACCTCTTAAAGGGTTTTAAATAAGATAAATATTTGGCTTTATCAGTAAGTAATGGAGGGGACGAGCGGGGGGAGAGCAAGTGTTATTCTGACCCTTATTTACACGTAAGCATTGTGTAACTATTCAGATAGCTAAACCATGTCCGTCTCCCAATGCACAGATGATGAGATTTCTGGAACTGTAAACCTTTTATTAATACAGACTGGAATGATTGTCCATATAATATAGCTGTAGTTCTGCAGAATAGATAACTGTACATGTAACAAATAAGAGAATAAACAGTGCACGGAAATAAGATATAAGTCTCTGGGGTAGAGGAGACCTAACACAGCCTGTCAGCAACTCATGCACAGATAACTGAGTAGTAACAAAAATGGAGGATCTAACCCTTTGACCTGTCACATGGCAAAAGGCAGCTAAGCATGGACAAACAAATGCAGAAAAGATAACATGGGTGCCTATTCGGAAAGAGCAAGGTGAACGTTTACATCAAGATGTGATGGACTTTGAACGTCGTTATCAGGGGCAATACAATGGGGGTAATTCCAAGTTGATCGCAGCAGGATTTTTGTTAGCAATTGGGAAAAACCATGTGCACTGCAGGGGAGGCAGATATAACATGTGCAGAGAGAGTTAAATTTGGGTGTGGTGTGTTCAATCTGCAATCTAAATTGCAGTGTAAAAATAAAGCAGACAGTATTTACCCTGCACAGAAATAAAATAACCCACCCAAATCTAACTCTTTCTGCACATGTTATATCTGCCTCCCCTGCAATGCACATAGTTTTGCCCAATTTCTATAAAAAATCCTGCTGCGATCAACTTGAAATTACCCCCAATGAGAGTATGGTGGGGGATTATATTTGGGGGCTAATACGAGGAAGTCCAATAATCACAGAAGAAATATGAAAAATATTCATTTCTAAACTTTTTTTTATACATTCTGTTACAGTAGTTGTTTGTTTTTAAAAAAAATTGTAAATAAAAGTAATTCAAATTCATAACAAAAGTTTGTTTTATTTTACATACAATAAAGTTATGAAAATAGGAAAGTTTTCTTAAAAACTGTAATTTCATTCTGATAGCTACAAAAGCAAACTTTTTTGGGTAAAACTATTTTCTTTACTTAGTAATGTGGAAGAAATAAAAATCAGATATGCAGAACCCAGACTCAAAATTCATGTTAACCGGTGTTATATATGTACTATTTTACAACGCCTTGTAAGCGACATCTATTCTCACATGTGAAACTGTATATATTATACTTACAGATAATATATGTATTGGGCTAGGGCAGCGAGTTGGGAGTTTGGGATTGGCTAATAGCAGTATCGTAGACTGTAGTGACCTATGTTTGTTATAATCAGGCTGTATACGTCTCCTTACTGTACAATATGCTATATACTGGTGAATTATTGCTGTTCAGTTATAACCGTTCTACTGTCTCACTATACAGGCGGCCACTACATCGCGTATTGCCGCAATAACCTAAACAACCTCTGGTATGAATTTGATGACCAGACTGTGACAGAAGTGAGCGAGGTGACCGTGCAGAACGCAGAGGCCTACGTGCTTTTCTATAGGTGAGGCCTGCGTGCTTTTCTTTATTGATTCCTTCTTATTCTCCCATATAACCAGATGGGTGCTCACTGATCACCAAGCTGGGTCTCTCCAGAATTAAGGGAAGACTAGCACCAAAATGATGCAGATATAACATATGCGTCCGTAAAGGTCCTCATACACTTTTGCGACTTCTACGAGGGGAGAAATCGCATAGGATTCCCTTGAGCTCCCGGCAGCTTCCCAGGCGGTAGGATCACATACAATACGTCATGTGCAGTCATTTTGCATACGATGTATCGTATGCGATCCCAGCCAAAGCCCCGGGAATTCGACAAATGTATAGTGCAGCCCTTGCGATCTCCAATCCGATGAGAACGGGACGAATCGGAGGTAAAACACCTGCGATTTGCCACTTTTCATTTGGTTTCCTGACCCGATGCGTTGAAATCGGATGAAATCGGCCCAAATAGCACAAGCGTATGGGCACCGTAACGGTATCCGGACTCCAGGTCGACAGCACAAAGGTCGACACACCTTAGGTCGACGCCAGTTGGTCGACACACCTTAGGTCGATGTGGACAAAAGGTCGACGTGGACAAAAGGTCGACAGGAACAAGGTCGACATGGAAAAAGATCGACATGAGTTTTTCACGATTTTTTTCTTTTTTTTAACCTTTTCATACTTAAAGATCCACGTGGACTACGATTGGAACGGTAAAGTGTGCCGAGCGAAGCGGTAGCGGAGCGAAGGCACCATGCCCGAAGCATGGCGAGCGAAGCGAGCCATGCGAGGGGACGCGGTGCACTAATTGGGGTTCCCGGTCACTCTACGAAGAAAACGACACAAAAAAAACATAAAAAACTCATGTCGACCTTTTGTCCATGTCGACCTTTTGTCCATGTCGACCTAAGGTGTGTCGACCAATTGACGTCGACCTAAGGTGTGTCGACCTTTGTGCTGTCGAACCTCAGTCCCAGACCCACCGTAACGCTCTGTGTTTACATATCAGTCTCTATTAGGAACCTGAAATCTGCATGCTGTATGTACAGTACACGACATTTGGTCATGTACACTCTGTCCTTGCAAAATATTTTTTCAATACGTGATTAGAGAAATGTAGATATGAGAAAACACTGATTGTAGGTGATACAGGCAATCCTACTGTGATTTCTCATAGACATAGCGGTTAGTTGCTGCTTGCAGGGACCACCTATTACAGAACGATGCATTCCTGCGTTTCTCTCTCTAGGAAATCCAGTGAAGACGCTCAGAAAGAGCGGAGACGGGTGACCAGTCTGCTGAACCTGATGGAGCCCAGTCTCCTGCAATTCTACGTCTCTCGTCAGTGGCTCAACAAGTTTAAGACATTTGCAGAACCTGGGCCTATAACCAATAATGATTTTCTATGTGCGCATGGGGGTAAGTCTCTAGCGGCAATGTGCTCCTTGTTTACCTTTCATCATAAGATCAGACAGATGGGAAGAACATGCAGAATAAATGAAGATGTTAAATCTAAGTTTTATGTTGAGGTGTGTTTAAACACATTTGCAAAACTATTCTGCTAAGAAAAGCTACTGCCTCCATTCCCCTCCTCACATCATGTCACTGCCCCTGTCACATGCAGCCCTGTCCTCAATGACACATCACTCATCTCCTGATATACTCTGTGCTGCTGGGGACCCTGCTCCTCCCATTATATAACTCTCAGTCTGTGGCTTCCTGCTGCCTCCATTCCCCTCCTCACATCATGTCACTGCCCCTGTCACATGCAGCCCTGTCCTCACTGACACATCACTCATCTCCTGATATACTCTGTGCTGCTGGGGACCCTGCTCCTCCCATTATATAACTCTCAGTCTGTGGCTTCCTGCTGCCTCCATTCCCCTCCTCACATCATGTCACTGCCCCTGTCACATGCAGCCCTGTCCTCACTGACACATTACTCATCTCCTGATATACTTTGTGCTGCTGGGGACCCTGCTTCTCCCACTATATAGCTCTCAGTCTGTGGCTTCCTGCTGCCTCCATTTCCCTCCTCACATCATGTCACTCACTGCTCCTGTCACATGCAGCCCTGTCTTCACACATCACTCATCTCCTGATATACTCTGTGCTGCTGGGGCCCCTGCTCCTCCCACTAAATAACTCTCAGTCTGTGGCTTCCTGCTGCCTCCATTCCCCTCCTCACATCATGTCACTGCCCCTGTCACATGCAGCCCTGTCCTCACTGACACATCACTCATCTCCTGATATACTCTGTGCTGCTGAGGACCCTGCTCCTTCCACTATATAACTCTGTCTGTGGCTTCCTGCTGCCTCCATTCCCCTCCTCACATCATGTCACAGCCCTGTCACATGCAGCCATGTCCTCACTGACACATCACTCATCTCCTGATATACTCTGTGCTGCTGGGGACCCTGCTTCTCCCACTATATAACTCTCTGTCTGTGGCTTCCTGCTGTCTCCATTCCCCTCCTCACATCATGTCACTGCCCCTGTCACATGCAGCCCTGTCCTCACTGACACATCACTCATCTCCTGATATACTCTGTGCTGCTGGGGACCCTGCTCCTCCCACTATATAACTCTCTGTCTGTGGCTTCCTGCTGTCTCCATTCCCCTCCTCACATCATGTCACTGCCCCTGTCACATGCAGCCCTGTCCTCACTGACACATCACTCATCTCCTGATATACTCTGTGCTGCTGGGGACCCTGCTCCTTCCACTATATAACTCTGTCTGTGGCTTCCTGCTGCCTCCATTCCCCTCCTCACATCATGTCACAGCCCTGTCACATGCAGCCCTGTCCTCACTGACACATCCCTCATCTCCTGATATACTCTGTGCTGCTAGGGACCCTGCTTCTCCCACTATATAACTCTCAGTCTGTGACTTCCTGCTGCCTCTGACTGTAGCCACTTGCACCTTAAAAATACAGGAGCAGATGAATAGAGATGAAGTGGAGAGAGATAAAGTACCAGCCAATCAGCTTCTAACTTTCATGTTACAGGCTGTGTTGGAAAAATGACAAGAGCTGATTGGTTGGCACTTTATCTCTCTCCATTTTACGTCTCTACAAGCTTTGATAAATATACCCCTTAGTTAGCTAACAGTGACACATTAATTGGGTAAGACAGATTTGCAGTAATATAGATATGTTTGTTCTGCTTGGCAAAGCCCTAACTAAACTCCTGCCTTTGTAATGAAGAGTCCTCTGGCGTCAGTCACGTCCTGTCTGGTGATGGCATGTGGGGTGGGATTGAATGGACATTGTACTTTACGAGTAACATGTGCATCTCGATCTTCTTGCTAGGTGTTCCTCCCCGTAAGGCGGCTCTGATAGAAGACCTGGTGGTTATGCTGCCGCAAAACATCTGGGAATATTTATACAGCAGGTGTGTAGTGCATTCAGTCTATTGCTGCTATGAATGGCCGGAGGGCACACCAGCTTCTAAAAAAAGTTAGGGGTACTTTGAGGTGTTGGGATGGAAATGAGGTCTCGGACAGGCGGAACATAAAAGAGAAAGTAATACAATTCCACTGGAAGGAAAATAGACTAATCAGCCCAAACATTACGGAAGCGGAGTCTCTGTTTTGTATGATGGCCATATTGCATTGTTTCTCTGTACATAATATGTCGCAGTAATGCAAATAAAATGAAGCAGAGGCACAAAACATCATGCACTTGCTGGGTGTATATACAGTTCCAGAAAAAGGTGCAGTATTAAAATGCAATCAAGAAGCGTCAGCATGACGCGTTTCTCTGACTTGTCATCCCTTTCCTCCGTTGCAAACGCCTGATGTTTAGATGTCTGGCATGAGTCGCACTCTGCATGCATCCAAATGGCTATTACCAATGGTCGCAGAACGGATTAGGACGTACAGAGAGGCAATTTTTGGGGGCGTTACTGGAAGGTATCGCGGGTGGCAGTTGTGGCCTAGACGACCATGTTCCGATGGACATTCTGAGCAACCAGAGGGCTTCTCCAATGTCTGATGGGGCGACGCAAAGCGCCGGATTACAGACACTGCCGGTGGGCGTTTTTTATACAAATTCCATCGGTTGAAGCATTAGCATAAATTCACAGTTGCACTGCGTACACAGACACGTTCGCAGCGGGATCTGCGTTTAGCTCTGGGTCAGAACCTGTCCTCGGAGTACAATACGGACATGAAATAATATCTCCACGGCTATTTGTTTAGTATTGCAGTCATGTGGTGGTTTTTTGTTTTTTTGTATATGCTTCCTGTATCAGGTGTTATATACTATAAAGGTTTCTTCTTTTTAATATGCTCCCTGTATCATGTGTTATATATTATAAAGGTTTCTTCTTTTTAATATGCTTCCTGTATCAGGTGTTATATGCTATAAAGGTTTCTTCTTTTTAATATGCTCCCTGTATCAGGTGTTATATACTATAAAGGTTTCTTCTTTTTAATATGCTCCCTGTATCAGGTGTTATATACTATAAAGGTTTCTTCTTTTTAATATGCTCCCTGTATCAGGTGTTATATACTATAAAGGTTTCTTCTTTTTAATATGCTTCCTGTATCAGGTCTTATATACTATAAAGGTTTCTTCTTTTTAATATGCTGCCTGTATCAGGTGTTATATACTATGAAGGTTTCTTCTTTTTAATATGCTGCCTGTATCAGGTGTTATATACTATAAAGGTTTCTTCTTTTTAATATGCTCCCTGTATCAGGTGTTATATAATATAAAGGTTTTTTTTCTTCTGTAACCATGGTTCTAGATTTGGAGGAGGTCCAGCTGTCAATCACCTCTATGTGTGTTACACCTGCCAGACCGAGCAAGACAAGATCGAAAAGAGGCGGAAGATGGAACTGGAGACTTTCATCCGGGTAAATGAGACCTCTGCACGGATTTATTCTCCTAGTTGTTTCTCCAGTGTGGGTAACTGTTCTGCTCTAACATCGCTCCCACCTGACTCCCATAACTGACTCCTGTGAGGTCCTGGCGACGCGGACCCTTCTATTCCACATTCGCATAGTTTGTTTTCTCAATGATCATAAACGATCGCATCATGCATTAATGCGTAGGTGGACTGGTGTCGCATAATTAAGAACTGCAGTCACTTTGAGACTTGTGTTTTAATCCATTGTCATCAAATGTTTTATTTTCATACAAGTAGATCCAAAACAAAACAGGTCATGAAGGTTAATGCGTGGGGACAGCTGTAAAAAGTCAAATTCAAGCTTTTCAAAAATTGTCACAAGCCATTGGTTCTAAATAGTGACTTAGACAGTTTTCAAAGTACAATGTTGATAATTGTGTATCTTCAGCTTTCTCTGCTGGATGTATAATCTGTACACAGGCCAGGCCTTGCTGAACTACAACTCCTAGCATAGGCAGCACACATGGGAGGTGGTTTTAGTATATGCCGTCTGGGCTGCGTTACAGGTAACTATAACATCAAAGGCATTCTGTGTGGCCCCTAGTTTCCTGTAGAACCGTCCGGCTCCGTTGTATGGCGTTATTGTAATATCCAGCCAGTACAGCACCGCGCGTCATAATTCCATCTGATTGCTGGTTTTGAAGCATGGCAAGCACTTTTACTTTTATGTACTGTTATTGGCGTCTTTAACCCATTAACCCCCTAACATCTGTGTTTCCCCAGCTAAATAAGGCTTTCCAAGAAGAGGACTCGCTAGCTGTGATCTACTGCATCAGCATGCACTGGTTCCGGGAGTGGGAAGGCTTTGTGAAGGGCAAGGACGTGGGTAAGTAATCCTAGCAGACACGCAGCGATCTATATTCTCAAACTGCGGTAACCTGTCTGACGAGATACTGAAATGGTTAAACAGTGTAGGGTCCATATTATATTGAAATGAACTAAGGGGGTAATTCAGAGTTTGCTGCTACAATTTTGTTAGCAAATGGGCAAAACCATATGCACTGCAGTGGAGGCAGATATAACATGTGCAGAGAGAGTTAGATTTGGGTGGGGTGTGTTCAATCTGCAATCTAAATTGCAGTGTAAACATAAAGCAGCCAGTATTTACCCTGCACAGAAACAAAATAACCCACCCAAATCTAACTCTCTCTGCACATGTTATATCTGCCCCACCTGCAGTGCACATGGTTTTTCCTATTTGCTAACAAATTTGCAGCAGCAATCAGGTCTGAATTACCCCCTAAGACCGTTTCATAATTGTTGTATAATTCCATATTTACTCTACAAATGGATGTTAGGTAGAAATTTCTTAGTTTCATGAATAATAGTAACACAGGTAACACTCATCTGCTCGTAGAGTCTTCCAGGTTGCAGCCAGAGGCCGTCATTGGCTGTGGCCATTTGGGTTTGACTGCTCAGTGGTCAGGTTGGTCACATAGACTTCTTACAATCTTTCTGTGTCGCCAAAGATTGGAGCCATCCCTGGTGGCCTGCCACGTGTTTGGCCACAGGTCCGCTTGTTTAGCGTTTTGGTCCTAATAAACAGTTTGGCATCTGAGTGGCTAGCTACATGGCAGGATAGGTGACCAATGCGATCTGTCAGCAATCCGATCTGTTTTTCTTTAGATGCAGTCTTTACACGAGTGGGTTCTCAGATTGTTTCATTGTGTTTTGTGCAGATCCTCCGGGTCCAATCGATAACTCAAAAATAGGCATCACCAAAAGTGGGCATGTGACTCTGAGACAAGGTGAGTGACGCAGAATGAGCCCCAATAATCTGAGCGACATTAATCAGACCTTTATCCTGCATGGTAGCACGGTGCAGCTGAATTCTGCACATCAGACTTACGTCATACCTCCCTTTCCCGCACATCATGATACATTCGCTTCCCTCCATGTAATTATTCAGCCATAAGGTTGGTCTACCCTTACAGTTCTCAATGAACACCTCCAGCGTGGTATTGGCGCACCCTCTGCCGTACTTGCATTAACCAGCCGAGTATCTCGGTCGTCTCTTACTGAAGTGGTCAATGAATTGTAAGCTCACGTGGCCAGAGCCATGTTTACCTTCTGTTTTATGTCCTGATATGTACTTTGTGTCATGTCATGATACCCTCCATGTAGTAAATCAGATGTATTCTAACAGCATGTTTGGTGCTGTACATTTTGCGGGGTCTGCTGCACCTTAGTACTAAAGCTGAGGTTTTTTTCGTATTTTTGATATTTTTGACCAATCGGCACATTCATCGTGTAGTGTGTGTGCCCAATCCATTATTCCTGGCCGTGATTCATTGAATCGTCCCATTGAATGTACTGCACGTCCAATGGGACGAGGATTCAGAGAAATGGATTTATCGGTAAGTACCAAAATCCTCTTTTCTTACTACCCTTATCAAACTTTTTTAGCAGCTGGTGATGAAGTGTGAACATGCCTTGCCAGACTATAGCTGGGACTTGTAGTCTTGCAAAAGTTTGCACAACTCTTTTTTTAGATTTTACTTAAGGCTAGGAGTTATTTTTTTAATTAACAGTATACGTGGTGCTTCCTCTTAATTTTGCCACTTAATGTTGTGGTTTCTAATCTCTAGGAGCAGACTCTGGACAGATCTCTGAAGAAACATGGAACTTTCTCCAGTCCATCTACGGCGGCGGGCCTGAGATCACACTGCGGCAAAGCGTCGCAATCACCGAATCGGAAGCCGGCTCGTCGGAAGAGAAGATTGACGTCGAGACGCGGAATGTATAATTATTTGCTTTATCTGCCCTAGTGTAACAGTCATTCGTTTTTTTGTTTTCGTCTTTATTTTCCCCCTTACAAATGATTCCTTCTGTTATAATATGGAATTAGACGGCATTTTCGGCTGTGATCTAAAGTTTCCTATTTATGTTTTCTAAGAGAGCAGGTGATAAACTGAGAGTTTTATTTCAGGTGACCTATGTAAATGTTTTAAATTTTCTTTTAATCCTGCCATTGTACATGACGTGCTAAAGAAACCCTGTGGGTGGCCGCAGGGTCCACATTCCGCGTTCGGCTCTGCGTGTAACCAGTTCCGCCATGCCCCAAGTGACTGAATTTGGTCATACGAGCATTCCCTAAACTCTTCATGCAGAATTGAGCCCTTCTCTCCCGCTGCGTCAGGACCTCACCTGGTCAGCCAAGTGCCACGTGTGTGCGTGTGTATAGCCAAGGACAACTGGGAACTTTGTGGATCACTGCACATTTTGTGGAAGTGTGCCGTGTAACTGGGAAGGCACTTTTAAATGTAGTGTAATTATCCAGTGCATCAACAGTGCCGTCTACCCTTTAAAATTGTATTTTTCTATATAATCATAAGTCAGAACAGGATTGACGGCTTATTAATAAGCGACACGGGCTACGTATCCACTTTTCGGTTCTTGTCCTCCGTTGGATCGGGAGGAAGCAATGACCAATAGCGAGTGGCTTTTTATTTTGTAGTAATTATCTAACCACTATTAATGGTATGACACTTGAGCCTGCTGTCTGCTAAAGGCTGTTTTGTGCACGGCATGCCCTGACATTGAAGATTAGAAGAAAAATCTTTTATTTTAATAAGAATGGTAGTAGACGCTTGGCGAATACAATCACCATTTTTGGAAATGTGAAGAATTCTTAGTATATTTATATAATTGAATTTTATTTTTACTGTTAACTGATAATGTATGAAGTGTAGACGCGGCAGGGTAATTGCGTAAAGCACAGGTGTAGGTACAGGTTAGCCCCCGCTGCTGCAATGTCTTTTTGTTGGTACCGTAGACCTGCGTAGAATAAGACAGCACAGCCGTAACAGTCTGACATGTACCTTGTAAGCACAATGGGCCGGTCTCGGTCACAGAACACAAAGGATCGGTGAATGTAGATGTTGGAGAGTAGTTTGTACTTGTCTATTCTCTAAATATTAATTTGCAAATACCTCTTTCTTAGTAAAAACGTAGCATTCATTGGCCCCTGTCCTCATAGCGGAACGCATTTAATGCTTCTCGTTGGCATTTCTGCATTGGATGTAGGTTTAATCTGTGCCCATTACTGGAATATGATTCACTGTGTGCAGATGAATCCTTTCCTTGCTCTACATCCCGTAACTAATTCCGTCCAAGGTTACAATAGTCACATTCCAAACCACCAACCTCCCCTTCACTGCCCCACAAAAGGAAAAAAACACTTAAGCAGTCCAATAAAAGAAGACGAAAGAAGCCAAGTAACGTGCAACCCTTGGTGAGGAACAATAATTTGGTATGATGAAAATATATTCAGGAAACGTACTGAAATAAGATAAACCATCGCACAACACACTCACGTGGGAAAACTGATAGATCAGCACAGATGAGCACTATAACGAATGATAGAATATTCTTTGTACAGCGCTACTTCACATGATGGCGATATAAAAACAAACGATAACAATAATATAGAGTATAAGTACCGCTTATGGAGGACTGGTCAGCTGTCTGCAGGTTTATACAGTGCAGTAGAGGATTAAATCATATCTCTGGAAGAGCAATATACCTGTACAAATGAAAGTTTGTACGTTATGATAGGTATCCGTTCACATGGTCGACCATGTTATGGTCGACAGTCATTAGGTCGACCACTATTGGTCGACATTGACATGGACACATGGTCGACACGTGAAAATGGTCGACACATGAAAAGGTCGACATGAGTTTTTTTAACTTTTTTTTTTTTTTGGGGAACTTTTCCATACTTTACGATCCACATGGACTACGATTGGAATGGTAATCTGTGCCGAGCGAAGCGGTAGCGGAGCGAAGGCACCATGCGAGGGGACGCGGTGCACTAATTGGGGTTCCCAGTCACTTTACGCAAAAAACGACACCAAAAAAAGTTAAAAAACTCATGTCGACCTTTTCATGTGTCGACCTTTCATGTGTCCATGTCGACCATGTCAATGTCGACCAATAGTGGTCGACCTAATGACTGTCGACCATAACATGGTCGACCATTCATACCGGAACCCTCACGATACCATAGCAACACAAATGGGGAGAATTAAATCATAGTAAGACATATCTGTATGACAAATGGATTATCCTGGGGCCTGGGGTCTGAAAATGCGTTTATACGTTTTTGTCAAATGGACTAGGTGGAGGGGCCAGAACCAGTATATTGAATAGGACCCCCATGGATAAGTTGCTCTAGCTAATGACAGGCACCACTCAGAAATTTGATTCATTGTCCCACTTGCTGTGGATTATTCGTAGTTGTGGAATTGTTGCTATGGGTTACTGCAGTATTGCAGTTTCTTAGTAAGTAACCTCCAAATGTCATCAGACATTCCCAGCAATTCCAATATACACCACAGTATGTTCAGGATTCTGTCCTCTGTATATGGTGATCTCTGTGTTTATAGAAGGGTAGCGTATGGGTACAAGAAGAGCGGGTAACGTGGGAGGATGAGGGCAGGGGGGGGAAGTAATAGGCAGGATGCTGACAAAGTTGTCCAACCCTAGATTTCAGCACTGGGGAGGAAGAGACGGCTGGTGTGCCAGACACGGACAGCTCGTCTTCCTCTAGGTGGCGCCAGTGTAATTAAGAAGTACTAGATTTTTTTATTTCCATCGTTGAGACCATGACGCTGTATGTATGTCTGCACTGACACTTTCACAGACTTATACGAGGTGTGGCTATTAAATTACGAGACTGATGCTATAGTTTATGTTTAATTATATTAAGAACATTTTAACGCCACCCCCCTTCTACACCCTCACAGCGCTGCATTCTTATTCTCCATTGGTCAAAGCAGCGCTGTAGATCATTACCTGTCAGCTGTCGCACAGCTCCGTCATTTTCTATTTTACCTCAGTAACTCATGCAAAACGTGTTCTTTTTTCTTTGTTTATGTCTTTGAAAATCTTTAATAAAAACTGGTTATACAAAAACTCATGCAAAACGGGTTCCCTCGGGTACAGATTTGACTTTAAGAAAGAAGTCATGCGGTGATAGGTCTGACAAGTGTGGAGGATGTTCTAGCACTGCAGTCTGTTTCTCGGCCAAAAACTGAGAGAGCTGTGTGGGCTGGTGCGTTGCCCTGATGGAGGATGAAACCATTTTTCCACAACTCTGGACTCTTTATTCTAATTTTTTCCCCCCGCACAGTTTCTAGAACACTTTTGTGGTAATGTTGATTTACTGTTGCGCCTTCGGGTACCCAGTCTGCCAAAATAATACCCTTGTTATCAAAGAAAACAATTAACACGGCTTTGAAATTGGAATTGCTTTGACGTGCTTTCTTCGTTCTCCGGTGCACGGACTGGCGTTTTGCTCAGGATCGTACTGGAAGATCCGCGTTTCATCACAGACCATAACAAAATTGTAAATTCGCTTGAATTTGTTCCAAAACGTCTTTACAAATTCGCTTTCAAATTTCTGCTTGGTTAAGATCTTGATGCAAAACTTGTCTCGGTTTCTTTGTCAATTTTTTCCACATTTTCATTTGTTTTTGGTGTACAAGGCCTTTCGGGACGATCTTCATCTACGACATCCTCACGAACTTCACTAAATCTTTTCTGCCACTCAAGCACGGGTGCACGTGACTTAGAGTAAGCCTTGGTTAGCATACGGAAACATTCAGTTGGTGTTTTGTTCAATTTAACCAAAAATGATACGCTAACGCATTGCTCTACTTTTGCACTAAGCATTTTTACGACGCACAGGAAAAACACAACTTCTTCCACCGCTGCTGAAACGGCAAACTATCTGTGCGAGAGGGATGAAACTTGCAAAACTGTTTTGGGATTGTCCAAGGTCAGTGTTACCCCTTTTATCTCGCGCAGTATGGTACAGTCTCCCGTTATTTAATAGCCACGCCTCGTATCTATTCTGTGGATGACGTTATTCCTGTTCATCTTCCTTTTCGTTAATAAACTATTGTTCCATTTTGTATCCAGTAATATTTGTACATTATTTAATGAACGCTTCCACTTTTTAGCTAATTTATATGGATTACGGTGGCGTGTTGCACTTTGCACCCAGTATAACATTTTTCTAGTTATAATGGTGCCCAACAATATCTGTTTTGTAAATGCATGCCCGAATCTGGGCACAGTTTGTTGCACTAAAGGGGGCGTGCCTGGGTGCAACAGGGTCGGGGATTATTTTGCCCTGATTTCACATGTCTAAATGTTGGGATATATGATTTATCCTTACATGGCTGTGCAGTGATAATTGCTGGTGTACAAAGACTGCAATGGGTATCGAATGCTTTCATACAGACATAAATACTGTGTAACACCAGATTTACCAATCTGCTTTTCCCACCGCATTCTTTACTGAAAACGTCCGTTTAATATTTTCATGATATTAGGTTCTCGCGTTTTGCAGTTTTATAAATGATATTTGGAAATGACGGGGGAGGGCGCATTAAATATAAAAATGACCACTACAGTTACTGGAGATACTGCAGGTTACTGGCGCTCCTTTACTGCAGGGGTTCTCAGCGCCAATCCTCATGTAATCCCAGCAGATCATGTTTTCAGGATTTCTGCCTGCGGACTACACAGGTAGGATAATTACTGACCCAGCCAAGTAGACTCACTGGGAAGGAAATCCTGAAAACCTGAGCTGCTGTTTGTGCATGAGATTCGTATTTGGGAAACTTCCTGCTGAAAATCCCCTGGGTACTAACAAATTGTACTTTCTGTAGCGTAACCTTCCGTTTCTGCTGCGCAAATGCCAGTCGGTGACTGTCAGCATGTCGTGAATGTTTGTTTTTAATGATTTATTTGCTCCTTGTAAATCGTCAATAAAAGAAGACAAGTTTAGTTGCTTGTGTGTGATTTCTATTAAATTAAATGATGGAGTGGCAGGTGACAAATTGCGGCAATTACTCGTGAAAGAATCCTACAAAATAGGGAGGGGGGGTTGCAGAACAAATGGATTCCCCAAGTGTTAATTCTGGAAGATCTGAGACCAGGAAGGACGGTCATTGATTAAAGCTGCCGGTAAATATGCTTTTGCGCTTGTGGGACAGACTTTTAGAGAAACGTACACTAACACCCGGCAACAGGTAATGAGTAACTTCTGGATGAGTTTCTTGCCACCCTGTATCAGACTACACAGAGATGCAGGCATTCTGCAGCCAGTGGTTTGAGCTCCCTTTTTTGTAAAGCCAGGTTGGGGGAAATTATATTGAGACATACTTTCTCCAGCAGGGATTTTCTGAGAAGCTCTGCCGCACTGAGAGAGAACAGGCCACGTTTCTTACAGCTGGCATAAATAAATAATAATAAAGTCATATTTGTTTTAGCTCTATTAAGGGTCTATTTACTAATCTTTGCAGAGAGATATATTGGAGAGAGATTAAGGGGCATTTCTCATACGTCCTAGAGGATGCTGGGGTCACATCAAGAACCATGGGGTATAGACTGGATCCGCAGGAGACATGGGCACTTTAAGACTTTCAAAGGGTGTGAACCGGCTCCTCCCTCTATGCCCCTCCTCAAGACTCCAGTTTAGAATATGTGCCCAGTGAGACTGGATGCACTCTCAGGAGCTCTACTGAGTTTCTCTGAAAAGACTTATGTTAGGTTTTTTATTTTCAGGGGGGCTGCTGGCAACAGTCTCCCTGCTTCGTGGGACTGAGGGGAGAGAAGTCAGACCTACTTCTGTGAGTTTAAAGGCTCTGCTTCTTTGGCTACAGGACACCATTAGCTCCTGAGGGTCTGATCGCTAGGTACGCCTAGATGCTCCCTCCCAGAGCCCGCCGTCACCCCCCTTGCCGAGCCAGAAGTCAGGTGAGTAGAAGAAGAAAAGAAGACTTCAGTGACGGCTTCTGAGGTACCGCAGCGCTTGCACGCTACGCGCCATGCTCCCACACACAGCGGCACTATAGGGCGCGGGGGAGCGGCGGCGCCCTGGGCAGCATATATGACCTCTATAGGTAACTGGCAAGAGCGGACATAGTGCCAGGGCACTGTCCGGACCCCCGCCAGTATAAAAATGTATTTGAAAAGAGCGGGTCTGAAGCGCGCCATTATGGGGGCGGAGCTTAGCCCTCACAGCACACAACCCGGCGCCATTTTCTCTACACAAGGCTGCAGAGACGCTGGTCCTTCCCCACACTGCTGCATAAGTATCAGGGTGAAAAACGGGGGGGGGGGGAGGGGGGGCACAGTTATTTTGGTGCATTATATGTTAATTATAAAAGCGCTGCGGTCTGGGGCATTTTCTGTGGTGTTTCAGACCGGGATTGAGTGCTGGGGTGTGAGCTGGCTATATCTCCCTCTGTGTCTCTCTGACAGGCTTTGCTGTAGGTCTGTCCCCTATTGGCCCAGTGTATCTGCGTGTGGTGGGTACACGTGTGTCAGCATGTCTGAGGCGGAGTGCTCCTCCCAGGAGGAGACTGTATTGGGGACACAAAAGGCTGTGGGAGTGACCCTGTCGGCACCGCAGACACCGGATTGGGTGAATGTTTTGAGTACTTTGAATGCAAATGTGGCTCTGATTAATAATAGATTGGATAAATCTGAGTCTCAGAACCAGGCTTGAAAGAAATCTGTAGAGGATGTGTTGTTTCAAGGCCAGACCCCTTCGGGGTCACAAAAACGTTCATTTGTCCAGCTGGCAGACACAGATACCGACATGGACACTGACTCAAGTGTCGACTATAGTGATGCCAGATTAGATCCAAAACTGGCAAAGAGCATTCAGTACGTGATTGTGGCAATAAAAGACGTATTACATATCACTGAGGACCCTACTGTTCCTGATACTAGGGTCTGTATGTATAAAGGAAAGAAACCTGAGGTAACGTTTCCTCCCTCTCATGAACTGAACGCACTTGTGAAAAGGTTTGGGAAAATCCTGACAAAAAGTTTTAGATTCCCAAAAGGATTCCAGTGGCGTATCTGTTTCCCTCTGGGGATAGTGAAAAATGGGAGTCACCCCCCCATTGTGGACAAAGCTCTATCACGGCTGTCCAAAAAGGTGGCTCTTCATTCCCTTGACACGGCAGCCCTAAAGGATCCTGCGGATCGTAGGCAGGAAAATACATTGAAATCCATTTATGTCACCACGGGTACGCTACTCAGACCAGCCATTGCAGCTGCGTGGGTGAGTAGTGCTATCGAAAAATGGGCAGATAACTTGTCATCTGAAATGGATACCCTGGATAGGGATAGCGTTCTTTTGACACTAGGTTATATCAGGGACGCTGCAGTCTACCTAAAGGAAGCTGCGAGAGATATTGGCCTCTTGGGATCAAGGGCCAATGCCATGGCAGTCTCAGCTAGGAGAGCATTGTGGATTCATCAATGGAATGCTGATGCTGACTCTAAGAAAGCTATGGAGTCTCTACCGTATAAAGGTGGTGTATTGTTTGGTGACGGCCTCGCTGACTTGGTATATACGGCTACCGCAGGTAAGTCATCATTTTTACCTTATGTGCCTGCACCACAAAAGAAAGCACACCACTATCAGATGCAGTCCTTTCGGCCCAATAAATACAGAAAAGGCAGAGGGTCTTCCTTCCTTGCTTCTAGAGGAAAGGGAAATGGTAAACGATCACTGGCCGTTGCCGGTTCCCAGGAGCAGAAGTTCTCCCGTACTTGGACGATCTCCTGATAAAGGCGAGATCCAGGGACCAATTACTGCAGAACATTACGCTCTCCCTGACAATTCTGCAGCAACATGGTTGGCTCCTAAACTTGCCAAAATCACAGTTGGTTCCGACGAGACGGCTGTCGTTTTTGGGAATGATTCTGGACACAGAATTACAGAGAGTTTTTCTTCCAGTAGAAAAGGCTCTGGAAATTCAGAACCTGGTCAAACAAATTCTGAAACCAGCAAGAGTATCGAACCATCAATGTACTCGGTTGCTGGGGAAGATGGTGGCGGCCTACGAGGCCATTCAGTTTGGCAGATTCCATGCCAGAGTGTTTCAGAGGGACCTGTTGGACAAGTGGTCCGGGTCCCATCTGCACATGCACCGAAGGTTAATCCTGTCTTCCAAGACCAGAATCTCACTCCTGTGGTGGCTGCACAGCTCTCACCTCCTATAGGGATGCAGGTTCGGGATCCAGAACTGGATCCTAGTGACTACGGATGTGAGTCTCCGAGGCTGGGGAGCAGTCACACAGGGGGAAAGCTTCCAGGGAAGATGGTCAAGCCAGGAAATTTGTCTACATATGAACGTTCTGGAGTTAAGGGCCATTTACAACGGCCTTCTGCAAGCGGAACATCTTCGCAATCGGGCCGTCTTGATTCAGTCGGACAACATAACAGTAGCGTACATAAACCGTCAGGGCGGAACAAAGAGCAGAACGGCAATGGCAGAGGCCACAAAGGTTCTCCGCTGGGTGGAATAGCATACAAGCGCTCTGTCAGCGATCTTCATTCCAGGAGTGGACAACTGGGAAGCAGACTTCCTCAGCAGACACGATCTCCATCCAGGAGAGTGGGGTCTTCATCAAGAGGTCTTTGCAGAAGTGACAAGTCTTTGGGGAATTCCTCAAATAGACATGATGGCGTCTCGCCTCAAGAAACTTCAGAGATATTGTTCCAGGTTGAGAGACCCTCAAGCAATAGCAGTGGACGCCCTAGTGACACCGTGGGTGTTTCAGTCGGTGTATGTGTTTCCTCCGCTTCCACTCGTTCCAAAAGTGATAAAGTTCATAAGACGAACAAAGGTTCAAGCGATCCTCATTGTTCCAGACTGGCCAAGGAGGGCTTGGTATCCAGATCTTCAGGAATTACTCATAGGAGATCCCTGGCCTCTTCCTCTGAGGGAGGATCTGTTACAGCAGGGGCCGTGCGTGTTCCAAGACTTACCGCGACTTCGTTTGACGGCTTGGTGGTTGAATGCTGGATCCTAGCCCGAAAGGGTTTTCCCAAGGAAGTCATCCCCACTCTTATTCAGGCCAGAAAAGGAGTAACGTCTAAACATTACCACCGTATTTGGAGAAAATACGTGTCTTGGTGTGAATCCAGGAAGGCTCCTACGGAAGAATTTCAGTTAGGACGTTTTCTCCATTTTCTACAAGCTAGTGTGGATGCGGGCCTAAAGTTGGGCTCAATTAAAGTACAAATTTCAGCCTTATCGGTTTTCTTCCAAAAACAATTGGCCTCCCTTCCAGAAGTTCAGACTTTTTCGTGAAAGGCTTGTTGCACATCCAACCTCTCTTTGTGCCCCCAGTGGCACCGTGGGATCTTAACGTGATGTTGCAATTCCTTCAATCTCATTGGTTTGAACCTTTACAGAAGGTAGAGTTGAAATTCTTCACTTGGAAAGTGGTCATGCTGTTGGCCTTGGCCTCTGCAAGGCGGGTGTCTGAATTAGCGGCCTTGTCTCACAAGAGCCCTTATTTGATCTTCCATGAAGATAGAGCAGAGTTGAGGACTCGGCAGCAATTTCTGCCGAAAGTAGTTTCGTCGTTCCACTTGAACTAACCTATTGTGGTGCCAGTGGCTACTGACACCTTGCTGGAATCGAAGTTTCTCGATGTAGTCAGAGCTTTGAAAATGTATGTCGCCAGAACGGCTCAGTTTAGGAAAATGGAGGCTCTGTTTGTCCTGTATGCTCACAACACGATTGGGGTTCTTGCATCCAAGCAGACTATTGCGCGCTGGATCTGTCATACGATTCAGCATGCTCATTCTACGGCTGGATTGCAGTTACCGAAATCGGTGAAGGCCCATTCTACCAGAAAGGTCGGCTCGTCCTGGGTGGCTGCCCGGGGGGGGGTTTCGGCATTACAACTTTGCCGAGCGGCTACTTGGTCGGGTTCAAACACCTTTGCGAAGTTCTACAAGGTTGATACCCTGGCTGATGAGGACCTCATGTTTGGTCAATCGGTGCTGCAGAGTAATCCGCACTCTCCCGCCCGTTCTAGAGCTTTGATATAACCCCATGGTTTTTGATGTGACCCCAGCATCCTCTAGGACGTATGAGAAAATAAGATTTTACTTACCGATAAATCTATTTCTCGTAGTCCGTAGTGGATGCTGGGGACTCCGTCAGGACCATGGGGATTAGCGGCTCCGCAGGAGACAGGGCACAAAACTAAAGCTTTAGGATCAGGTGGTGTGTACTGGCTCCTCCCCCTATGACCCTCCTCCAAGCCTCAGTTAGGATACTGTGCCCGGACGAGCGTACACAATAAGGAAGGATATTGAATCCCGGGTAAGACTCATACCAGCCACACCAATCACACCGTATAACTTGTGATCTAAACCCAGTTAACAGTATGACAAACGTAGGAGCCTCTGAACAGACGGCTCACAACAAATAACAACCCGATTTTTTTTGTAACAATAACTATGTACAAGTATTGCAGACAATCCGCACTTGGGATGGGCGCCCAGCATCCACTACGGACTACGAGAAATAGATTTATCGGTAAGTAAAATCTTATTTTCTCTGACGTCCTAAGTGGATGCTGGGGACTCCGTCAGGACCATGGGGATTATACCAAAGCTCCCAAACGGGCGGGAGAGTGCGGATGACTCTGCAGCACCGAATGAGAGAACTCCAGGTCCTCTTTAGCCAGGGTATCAAATTTGTAGAATTTTACAAACGTGTTCTCCCCCGACCACGTAGCTGCTCGGCAGAGTTGTAATGCCGAGACCCCTCGGGCAGCCGCCCAGGATGAGCCCACCTTCCTTGTGGAATGGGCCTTTACAGATTTAGGCTGTGGCAGGCCTGCCACAGAATGTGCAAGTTGAATTGTGCTACAAATCCAACGAGCAATCGTCTGCTTAGAAGCAGGAGCACCCAGCTTGTTGGGTGCATACAGTATAAACAGCGAGTCAGATTTTCTGACTCCAGCCGTCCTTGAAACGTATATTTTCAATGCCCTGACAACGTCCAGCAACTTGGAATCTTCCAAATCGCTAGTAGCCGCAGGCACCACAATAGGCTGGTTCAGGTGAAACGCTGACACCACCTTAGGCAGAAACGGAGGACGCGTCCGCAGTTCTGCCCTGTCCGAATGGAAAATCAGATATGGGCTCTTATACGATAAAGCCGCCAATTCTGATACTCTCCTGGCTGAAGCCAGGGCCAGTAGCATGGTTACTTTCCATGTAAGATATTTCAAATCCACCGATTTGAGTGGCTCAAACCAATGGGATTTGAGAAAATCCAAAACTACATTCAGGTCCCACGGAGCCACTGGGGGCACAACCGGGGCTGTATATGTAGTACTCCTTTTACAAAAGTCTGGACTTCAGGAACTGAAGCCAATTCTTTCTGGAAGAAAATCGACAGGGCCGAAATTTGAACCTTAATGGACCCCAATTTGAGGCCCATAGACAATCCTGTTTGCAGGAAATGTAGGAATCGACCCAGTTGAAATTCCTCCGTGGGGGCCTTCCTGGTCTCACACCACGCAACATATTTTCTCCAAATGCGGTGATAATGTTGTGCAGTCACCTCCTTCCTGGCTTTAACCAGTGTAGGAATGACCTCTTCTGGAATGCCTTTTTCCTTTAGAATTCGGCGTTCAACCGCCATGCCGTCAAACGCAGCCGCGGTAAGTCTTGGAATAGACACGGTCCCTGCTGAATCAGGTCCCGTCTTAGAGGTAGAGGCCACGGATTTTCCGTGAGCATCTCCTGAAGTTCCGGGTACCAAGTTCTTCTTGGCCAATCCGGAGCCACGAGTATCGTTCTTACTCCCCTTTGCCGTATAATTCTCAGTACTTTGGGTATGAGAGGCAGAGGAGGAAACACATACACTGACTGGTACACCCACGGTGTTACCAGAGCGTCCACAGCTATTGCCTGAGGGTCTCTTGACCTGGCGCAATACCTGTCCAGTTTTTTGTTGAGGCGAGACGCCATCATATCCACCTTTGGTTTTTCCCAACGGTTCACAATCATGTGGAAGACTTCTGGATGAAGTCCCCACTCTCCCGGGTGTAGATCGTGTCTGCTGAGGAAGTCTGCTTCCCAGTTGTCTACTCCCGGAATGAACACTGCTGACAGTGCTATCACATGATCTTCCGCCCAGCGAAGGATCCTTGCAGCTTCTGCCATTGCTCTCCTGCTTCTTGTGCCGCCCTGTCTGTTTACGTGGGCGACTGCCGTGATGTTGTCCGACTGGATCAACACCGGCTGACCCTGAAGCAGGGGTTTTGCCAGGCTTAGAGCATTGTAAATTGCTCTTAGCTCCAGTATATTTATATGAAGAGACATCTCCAGGCTTGACCATACTCCCTGGAAGTTTCTTCCCTGTGTGACCGCTCCCCAGCCTCTCAGACTGGCATCCGTGGTCACCAGGACCCAGTCCTGTATGCCGAATCTGCGGCCCTCTAACAGATGAGCACTCTGCAACCACCACAGAAGAGACACCCTTGTCCGTGGCGATAAGGTTATCCGCTGATGCATCTGCAGATGCGATCCGGACCATTTGTCCAGCAGATCCCACTGAAAAGTTTGTGCGTGGAATCTGCCGAATGGAATTGCTTCGTAAGAAGCCACCATCTTTCCCAGGACTCTTGTGCATTGATGCACAGACACTTTTCCTGGTTTTAGGAGGTTCCTGACAAGTTCGGATAACTCCTTGGCTTTCTCCTCCGGAAGAAACACCTTTTTCTGAACCGTGTCCAGAATCATTCCCAGGAACAGCAGACGTGTTGTCGGGGTCAACTGAGATTTTGGAAAATTCAGAATCCACCCGTGTTGTTGCAGCACTACTTGGGTTAGTGCTACTCCGTCCTCCAGCTGTTCTCTGGACCTTGCCCTTATCAGGAGATCGTCCAAGTAAGGGATAATTAATACGCCTCTTCTTCGCAGAAGAATCATCATTTCGGCCATTACCTTGGTAAAGACCCGAGGTGCCGTGGACAATCCAAACGGCAGCGTCTGAAACTGATAATGACAGTTTTGCACCACGAACCTGAGGTACCCTTGATGTGAAGGGCAAATTGGGACATGCAGGTAAGCATCCTTTATGTCCAGGGACACCATAAAGTCCCCTTCTTCCAGATTCGCTATCACTGCTCTGAGTGATTCCATCTTGAACTTGAATTTTTGTATGTACAG
The DNA here is from genome assembly GCF_028390025.1 of Pseudophryne corroboree. NCBI lineage: Eukaryota > Metazoa > Chordata > Amphibia > Anura > Myobatrachidae > Pseudophryne > Pseudophryne corroboree. The sequence goes on from NC_086452.1 coordinate 20,401,949, forward strand.
GTTCAAAGATTTCAGATTTAGAATAGGTCTTACCGAGCCGTCCGGCTTCGGTACCACAAATAGCGTGGAGTAATACCCCTTTCCCTGTTGTAGGAGGGGTACCTTGACTATCACCTGCTGAGAAAACAGCTTGTGAATGGCTTCCAATACCGTCGCCCTGTCTGAGGGAGACGTTGGCAAAGCAGACTTTAGGAACCGGCGAGGGGGAGACTTCTCGAATTCCAACCTGTAACCCTGAGATACTACCTGCAGGATCCAAGGGTCCACCTGTGAGCAAGCCCACTGTGCGCTGAAATTCCTGAGTCGACCCCCCACCGCTCCTGAGTCCGCTTGTACAGCCCCAGCGTCATGCTGAGGGCTTTGCAGAACCCTGGGAGGGCTTCTGTTCCTGGGCAGGGGCTGCTTGCTGCCCTCTCTTACCCCTTCCTCTGCCCCGGGGCAGATATGACTGTCCTTTTGCCCTCTTGTTCTTATAGGACCGAAAGGACTGCGGCTGAAAAGACGGTGTCTTTTTCTGTTGGGAGGGGGTCTGAGGTAAAAAGGTGGATTTTCCGGCAGTTGCCGTGGCCACCAGATCCGATAGACCTACGCCAAATAATTCTTCCCCTTTATACGGCAATACTTCCATATGTCGTTTGGAATCCGCATCACCTGACCACTGTCGCGTCCATAAACTTCTTCTGGCAGATATGGACATCGCACTTACTCTCGATGCCAGAGTGCAAATATCCCTCTGAGCATCTCGCATATAAAGAAAAGCATCCTTTAATTGCTCTATAGTCAATAAAATACTGTCCCTATCCAGGGTATCAATATTTTCAGTCAGGGAATCCGACCAGACCACCCCAGCACTGCACATCCAGGCTGAGGCGATGGCTGGTCGCAGTATAACACCAGTATGTGTGTATATACTCTTTAGGGTAGTTTCCAGCCTCCTATCAGCTGGATCCTTGAGGGCGGCCGTATCAGGAGACGGTAACGCCACTTGTTTTGATAAGCGTGTGAGCGCCTTATCCACCCTAGGGGGTGTTTCCCAGCGCGCCCTAACCTCTGGCGGGAAAGGGTATAATGCCAATAACTTTTTTGAAATTAGCACTTTTCCATCTGGGTTAACCCACGCTTCATCACATACATCATTCAATTCCTCTGATTCAGGAAAAACTACAGGTAGTTTTTTCACCCCCCACATAATACCCCTTTTTGTGGTACTTGCAGTATCAGAGATATGCAAAGCCTCCTTCATTGCCGTGATCATATAACGTGTGGCTCTACTTGAAAATACGTTTGTTTCTTCACCGTCGACACTAGATTCAGTGTCCGTGTCTGGGTCTGTGTCGACCGACTGAGGTAAAGGGCGTTTTACAGCCCCTGACGGTGTCTGAGACGCCTGGGCAGGTACCAACTGGTTTTCCGGCCGTCTCATGTCGTCAACTGATTTTTGTAATGTGCTGACATTATCACGTAATTCCATAAACAAAGCCATCCATTCCGGTGTCGACTCCCTGGGGGGTGACATCACCATTACCGGCAATTGCTCTGCCTCCACACCAACATCGTCCTCATACATGTCGACACACACGTACCGACACACAGCAGACACACAGGGAATGCTCTTATCGAAGACAGGACCCCACTAGCCCTTTGGGGAGACAGAGGGAGAGTTTGCCAGCACACACCCAAGCGCTATAATATATATGGGAACAACCTTATATAAGTGTTGTATCCTTATAGCAGCTTAAATATATAAAATATCGCCATAAAAAGTGCCCCCCCTCTCTGTTTTACCCTGTTTCTGTAGTGCAGTGCAGGGGAGAGTCCTGGGAGCCTTCCTCACAGCGGAGCTGAGCAGGAAAATGGCGCTGTGTGCTGAGGAGAATAAGCCCCGCCCCCTATTCCGGCGGGCTTTTCTCCCGTAGTTTGTAATATCTGGCAGGGGTTAAATACATCCATATAGCCTCAAGGGCTATATGTGATGTATTTTTTAGCCATAAAAGGTATTTACATTGCTGCCCAGGGCGCCCCCAGCAGCGCCCTGCACCCTCCGTGACCGTTGGTGAGAAGTGTGTGACAAACAATGGCGCACAGCTGCAGTGCTGTGCGCTACCTTCAAGAAGACTGAAGAGCCTTCTGCCGCCGGTTTCTGGACCTTCAATCTTCAGCATCTGCAAGGGGGGTCGGCGGCGCGGCTCCGGGACGAACCCCAGGGCGAGACCTGTGTTCCGACTCCCTCTGGAGCTAATGGTGTCCAGTAGCCTAAGAAGCCAATCCATCCTGCACGCAGGTGAGTTGAACTTCTCTCCCCTAAGTCCCTCGATGCAGTGAGCCTGTTGCCAGCAGGACTCACTGAAAATAATAAACCTAAAAACTTTTTCTAAGCAGCTCCTTAAGAGAGCCACCTAGATTGCACCCTGCTCGGACGGGCACAAAAACCTAACTGAGGCTTGGAGGAGGGTCATAGGGGGAGGAGCCAGTACACACCACCTGATCCTAAAGCTTTAGTTTTGTGCCCTGTCTCCTGCGGAGCCGCTAATCCCCATGGTCCTGACGGAGTCCCCAGCATCCACTTAGGACGTCAGAGAAAATAGGATTTTAATACCTACCAGCAAATCCTTTTCTCTTAGTCCGTAGAGGATGCTGGGCGCCCGTCCCAGTGCGTACTGTATCTGCAGTTTTTTGTTACGTTTCAACACATGTTGTGTTACATTTTTAGTCAGCCTGTTGCTGACGTTGTTCATGCCGTTGACTTGCGTTATGTCGAATGCCATGTTGTACGGCGTGTTGGAGGTGTGAGCTGGTATGTACTGTATCTCACCTTGGTTTAACAATAAATCCTTTTCCTCGAAATGTCCGTCTCCCTGGGCACAGTTCCTATAACTGGAGTCTGGAGGAGAGGCATAAACGGAGGAGCCAGGTCACACCCTTTGAAAGTCTTAAAGTGCCCGTGTCTCCTGCGGATCCCGTCTATACCCCATGGTTCTTGATGTGACCCCAGCGTCCTCAACGGACTAAGAGAAAAGGATTTGCCGGTAGGTATTAAAATCCTATTTTCTCTAACGTCCTTGATGATGGTGGGACTCCGTAAGGACCATGGGGAATAGACAGGCTCCGCAGGAGATAGGGCACTTTAAGAAAGCTTTGGACTCTGGGTGTGCACTGGCCCCTCCCTCTATGCCCCTCCACCAGACCTCAGTTTTACACTGTGCCCAGAGCAAGATGGGTGCACTGCAGAGAGCTCTCCAGAGTTCTCTGCCTAGAAGCATTTTTGTTTGGATTTTTTTCTCTACTTTTTACTACTTTTTCACAGGGAGCACTGCTGGCAACAGGCTCCCTGCATCGTGGGACTGAGGAGAGAGGAGCAGACCTTCTTGTCAAAGATAGGCTCTGCTTCCTCGGCTACTGGACACCATTAGCTCCAGAGGGGGTGAACGCAGGTTCTTACTGGGCGTCCACCCCCGGAGCCGCGCCGCCGTTCTCCTCACAGAGCTAGAAGTACAGAAGACAGAAGTCGTCAGGTGGCAGAAGCCTTCAGCTTCACTGAGGTAACGCACAGCACTGCAGCTGTGCGTCATTGCTCCCATACACCTCAAATACTCCGGTCACTGTAAGGGTGCAGGGCGCAGGGGGGGCGCCCTGGGCGGCAATATAAACCTCTGCATGGCATAAAGAATATATACATGTTCTGGTGGGCTCTGTTCATGTATATAAAAGAGCCCCCGCCATATTTCACTAAGTTTGAGCGGGACAGAAGCCCGCCGCCGAGGGGGCGGGGCTTCTCCCTCAGCACTCACCAGCGCCATTTTCTCTCCACAGCACTGCTGAGAGGAAGCTCCCCGGACTCTCCCCTGCTTACACACGGTGAAAGGGTGCTTAAAAGAGAGGGGGGGGGGGGGGGGCACATAATTGGCGGTTTACATATTATACAGCGCTGCTGGGGAAAAACAATTGTGTTGGTCTCCAGGGTTATTGCGCTGGGGTGTGTGCTGGCATACTCTCTCTCTGTCTCTCTAAAGGGCCTTGACAGGGATACTGTCTTCTGAAAAGGGGTTCCCTGTGTGTGTGTGAAGTGTGTCTGTACGCGTGTGTCGACATGTTTGACGAGGAAGGCTCGCTTAATGTGGAGGGGGAGTGCTTGAATGTCAGGTCGCCGTCGGCAACGCCGACACCGGAATGGGTGGATATGCTGAATGTCTTGAATGCAAATGTCAATCTATTGCATAAAAGATTAGACAAAGCAGAAGCTAGGGATCAGTCAGGTAGCCAGTCCATGCCTGTCCCTGGGGCGCCAGGTCCTTCGGGGTCTCAGAAGCGCACCATATCCCAGATCGATGACACAGATACCGACTCTAGTGTCGACTATGAAGATGCAAAATTACAGCCAAAGGTGGCTAAGGGTATACGGTACATGATTATGGCCATTAAAGAGGTTTTGCATATTACTGAGGAACCCCCTGTCCCTGACACGAGGGTACACATGTATAAAGGGAAAAAGCCTGAAGTCACTTTTCCATCCTCATTTGAATTAAGTGACTTGTGCGAAAAGGCTTGGGAATCTTCGGATAGGAGACCACAAGTTCCCAAAAGGATTCTCATGGCGTATCCTTTTCCACAAACTGATAGGATACGCTGGGAATCTTCGCCAAAAGTTGACAAGGCGCTGACACGTTTGTCCAAAAAGGTGGCACTGCCTTCTCCGGATACGGCTTCCCTCAAGGAACCTGCTGATCGCAGGCAGGAAATTACCTTAAAGCACATTTACAATCATTCCGGTACTATTGCTCGACAGGCTATGGTGTCGGCCTGGGTTTGTAGTGCGGTGGTAGCATGGGCAGATTCCTTATCTACGGAAATTGACATCTTAGATAGGGACGCCATTCAAATGACCATAGAGCATATCAGAGATGCTGCCTTGTATATGAGGGATGCTCAGAGAGACCTTTGTTTATTAAGCTCCAGAATAAAAGCTATGTCTATTTCTGCTAGGCGGCTCTTGTGGACCCGACAGTGGACGGTAGATGCCGATTCAAAGCGGCATATGGAGTCCTTGCCTTACAAGGGGGTGGAGTTGTTTGGAGACGGCCTCTCGGATCTTGTCGCTACGGCTGGTAAGTCAAATTTCTTACCTTATGCCCCCCCGCCACATACAAAAAAGGCACCTCATTAAATGCAGTCCTTTCGTTCCAATAAAAACAAGAAGGTACGTGGATCATCCTTTGTTGCCAGAGGGAAAGGCAGGGGAAAAAAGCTGCACACAGCTAGTTACCAAGAGCAGAAGTCCTCCCCCGCGTCTGCAAAGTCCACCACATGACGCTGGGGCTTTCCGGGGGGAGGCAGATCTGGTGGGGGCTCGTCTTTGATTTTTCAGCCACGTCTTGGTTCACTCGCAGGTGGATCCCTGGGCATTAGAGATTGTTTCCCAGGGATACAGGCTGGAATTCGAAGACTTGCCTCCTCGCCGATTTTTTAAATCGGCTCTGCCGGCTTCCCCGTCAGAGAGGGAGCTAGTGTTGACAGCAATCCAAAAATTGTATATTCAACAGGTGATTGTCACAGTTCCTCATCTCCAGCAAGGAGAGGGATATTACTCAACCCTGTTTGTGGTCCCGAAACCGGACGGTTCGGTCAGACCCATTTTAAACCTGAAATCTCTGAACCTGTACTTGAAGAGGTTCAAGTTCAAAATGGAATCACTCAGGGCGGTCATCGCCAGCCTGGAGGGGGGGGATTGGATGGTGTCCCTGGACATAAAGGATGCTTACCTTCATGTTCCGATATTCCCCCCGCATCAGGCGTTCCTGAGATTTGCAGTGCAGGACTGTCACTACCAATTTCTCTGACGTCCTAGTGGATGCTGGGAACTCTGTAAGGACCATGGGGAATAGCGGCTCCGCAGGAGACTGGGCACAAAAGAAAAGCTTTAGGACTACCTGGTGTGCACTGACTCCTCCCCCTATGACCCTCCTCCAAGCCTCAGTTAGATTTTTGTGCCCGACCGAGCTGGGTGCAATCTAGGGGGCTCTCCTGAGCTTCTTAGGAAAAGTTAGTTTTAGGTTTTTTATTTTCAGTGAGACCTGCTGGCAACAGGCTCACTGCAGCGAGGGACTAAGGGGAGAAGAAGCGAACCTGCCTGCTTGCAGCCAGCTTGGGCTTCTTAGGCTACTGGACACCATTAGCTCCAGAGGGACCGAACACAGGCCCAGCCTCGGAGTCCGGTCCCAGAGCCGCGCCGCCGGCCCCCTTACAGAGCCAGAAGCAAGAAGAAGTCCGGAAAATCGGCGGCAGAAGACATCAGTCTTCACCAAGGTAGCGCACAGCACTGCAGCTGTGCGCCATTGCTCCTCATGCACACCACACGCTCCGGTCACTGATGGGTGCAGGGCGCTGGGGGGGGGGGGGGGGGCGCCCTGAGCAGCAATATGAACACCTTGGCTGGCTAAAATACATCACATATAACCCCCAGGGCTATATGGATGTATATTAACCCCTGCCAGATTCCTGAAAAAAGCGGGAGAAAAGTCAGCCGAGAATGGGGCGGAGCCTATCTCCTCAGCACACTGGCGCCATTTTCCCTCGCAGCTCCGCTGGAAGGACGTCTCCCTGACTCTCCCCTGCAGTCCTGCACTACAGAAAAGGGTAAAACAAGAGGGGGGGGGGGGGGGGGGGCACTAATTAGGCGCAGTATAATATAAACAGCAGCTATAAGGGGAAAAACACTCTGTATAGTGTTATCCCAACATATATATAGCGCTCTGGTGTGTGCTGGCATACTCTCCCTCTGTCTCCCCAAAGGGCTAGTGGGGTCCTGTCCTCTATCAGAGCATTCCCTGTGTGTGTGCTGTGTGTCGGTACGACTGTGTCGACATGTATGAGGAGGAAAATGATGTGGAGGCGGAGCAATTGCCTATAATGGAGATGTCACCCCCTAGGGAGTCGACACCTGAGTGGATGGGCTTATGGAAGGAATTACGTGAAAGTGTCAGCTCTTTACAAAAGACGGTTGATGACATGAGACAGCCGGCTACTCAGCTTGTGCCTGTCCAGGCGTCTCAAAGACCATCAGGGGCTCTAAAACGCCCGCTACCTCAGATGGCAGATACAGACGCCGACACGGATACTGACTCCAGTGTCAACGATGAAGAGACGAATGTGACTTCCAGTAGGGCCACACGTTACATGATTGAGGCAATGAAAAATGTTTTACACATTTCTGATAGTACAAGTACCACTAAAAAGGGTATTATGTTTGGTGAGAAAAAACTACCTGTAGTTTTTCCTGCATCTGAGGAATTAAATGAAGTGTGTGATGAAGCGTGGGTTTCTCCCGATAAAAAACTGATAATTCCTAAAAGGTTATTGGCATCATACCCCTTCCCGCCAGAGGATAGGGCACGTTGGGAAACACCCCCTAGGGTGGATAAAGCGCTCACACGCTTGTCTAAACAGGTGGCACTACCGTCTCCTGATACGGCCGCCCTTAAGGAACCTGCTGACAGAAAGCAGGAGAATATCCTAAAATGTATATACACTCACACAGGTGTTATACTGCGACCAGCAATCGCCTCAGCCTGGATGTGCAGTGCTGGGGTGGCTTGGTCGGATTCCCTGACTGAAAATATTGATACCCTGGATAGGGACAGTATATTACTGACTATAGAGCATTTAAAAGATGCATTTTTATATATGCGTGATGCACAGAGGGATATTTGCCGACTGGCATCAAGAGTAAGTGCGCTGCCCATATCTGCCAGAAGAGGGTTATGGACGCGGCAGTGGTCAGGTGATGCTGATTCCAAAAGGCATATGGAAGTATTGCCTTATAAGGGGAGGAGTTATTTGGGGTAGGTCTATCGGACCTAGTGTCCACGGCAACTGCTGGGAAATCCACATTTTTACCCCAGGTAGCCTCTCAACATAAGAAGACGCCGTATTATCAGGCGCAGTCCTTTCAGCCCCATAAGGGCAAGCGGGCAAAAGGCTCCTCATTTCTGCCCCGTGGCAGAGGGAGAGGAAAAAGGCTGCAGCAAACAGCCAGTTCCCAGGAACAGAAGCCCTCTCCCGCTTCTGCCAAGTCCTCAGCATGACGCTGGGGCTCTACAAGCGGACTCTGGCACGGTGGGGGCCCGTCTCAAGAATTTCAGCGCGCAGTGGGCTCACTCACAAGTGGACCCCTGGATCCTTCACACCAAGGGTACCTCAGGTTTGTGGTACAGAACTGCCACTATCAGTTTCAGACGCTGCCGTTTGGATTGTCCACGGCGCCCCGGGTCTTTACCAAAGTAATGGCCGAAATGATGATACTCCTTCGAAGGAAAGGAGTTTTAATTATCCCTTACTTGGACGATCTCCTGATAAGGGCAAGATCCGAGGAACAGTTGGTAGTCGGAGTAGCACTATCTCAAGTAGTGCTGCGGCAGCACGGTTGGATTCTCAATATCCCAAAATCGCAGCTGATCCCGTCGACACGTCTTCTATTCCTAGGGATGATCCTGGACACAGTCCAGAAAAAGGTGTTTCTCCCGGAAGAGAAAGCCAGAGAGTTATCCGAGCTAGTCAGAAACCTTCTAAAACCAGGCCAAGTATCAGTGCATCAAGGGTCCTGGGAAAAATGGTGGTTTCCTACGAAGCAATCCCATTCGGCAGATTCCACGCAAGAACATTCCAGTGGGACCTGCTGGACAAATGGTCCGGATCGCATCTTCAGATGCATCGGCGGATAACCCTGTCCCCAAGGACAAGGGTGTCTCTCCTGTGGTGGTTGCAGAGTGCTCATCTTCTAGAGGGCCGCAGATTCGGCATTCAGGACTGGGTCCTGGTGACCACAGATGCCAGCCTGCGAGGCTGGGGAGCAGTCACACAGGGAAGAAACTTCCAGGGCTTGTGGTCAATCCTGGAGACATCACTTCACATAAATATCCTGGAGTTAAGAGCCATTTACAATGCTCTGAGCCAAGCAAGACCTCTACTTCAAGGTCAGCCGGTGCTGATCCAGTCGGACAACATCACGGCAGTCGCCCACGTAAACAGACAGGGCGGCACAAGAAGCAGGAGGGCAATGGCAGAAGCTGCAAGGATTCTTCGCTGGGCGGAAAATCATGTGATAGCACTATCAGCAGTGTTCATTCCGGGAGTGGACAACTGGGAAGCAGACTTCCTCAGCAGGCACGACCTCCACCCGGGAGAGTGGGGACTTCACCCAGAAGTCTTCCACATGATTGTAAACCGTTGGGAAAAACCAAAGGTGGACATGATGGCGTCCCGCCTCAACAAAAAACTGGACAGGTATTGCGCCAGGTCAAGGGACCCTCAAGCAATAGCTGTGGACGCTCTGGTAACACCGTGGGTGTACCAGTCAGTGTATGTGTTCCCTCCTCTGCCTCTCATACCCAAGGTGCTGAGGATTATACGGCGGGGAGGAGTAAGAACTATTCTCGTGGCTCCGGATTGGCCAAGAAGGACTTGGTACCCGGAACTTCAAGAAATGCTCACAGAGGACCCATGGCCTCTACCTCTGAGAAGGGACCTGCTCCAGCAGGGACCCTGTCTGTTCCAAGACTTACCGCGGCTGCGTTTGACGGCATGGCGGTTGAACGCCGGATCCTAAAGGAAAAAGGCATTCCAGACGAAGTCATCCCTACTTTGATAAAAGCCAGAAAGGATGTAACCGCAAAGCATTATCACCGCATCTGGCGGAAATATGTTGCGTGGTGCGAGGCCAAAAAGGCCCCGACGGAGGAATTTCAACTGGGTCGATTCCTGCATTTCCTGCAAGCAGGAGTGTCTATGGGCCTAAAATTAGGATCCATTAAGGTCCAGATTTCGGCCCTGTCGATTTTCTTTCAGAGAGAACTGGCTTCAGTGCCTGAAGTCCAGACGTTTGTTAAGGGAGTGCTACATATACAGCCTCCTTTTGTGCCTCCAGTGGCACCCTGGGATCTGAATGTTGTTTTGGGTTTCCTAAAATCACATTGGTTTGAACCACTCAACACTGTGGACTTAAAATATCTCACATGGAAAGTGGTCATGCTGTTGGCCCTGGCTTCAGCCAGGCGTGTGTCAGAATTGGCGGCTTTATCCTGTAAAAGCCCTTACCTGATTTTTCATACGGACAGGGCAGAATTGAGGACTCGTCCTCAATTTCTCCCAAAGGTGGTTTCAGCGTTTCATCTGAACCAGCCTATTGTGGTACCTGCGGCTACTAAGGACTTGGAGGACTCCAAGTTGCTGGACGTTGTCAGGGCCCTGAAAATATATGTTTTCCAGGACGGCTGGAGTCAGAAAATCTGACTCGCTATTTATCCTGTACGCACCCAACAAGCTGGGTGCTCCTGCTTCTAAGCAGACTATTGCTCGCTGGATTTGTAGTACAATTCAGCTTGCGCATTCTGTGGCAGGCCTGCCACAGCCAAAATCTGTAAAAGCCCACTCCACAAGGAAGGTGGGCTCATCTTGGGCGGCTGCCCGAGGGGTCTCGGCTTTACAACTTTGCCGAGCTGCTACTTGGTCAGGGTCAAATACTTTTGTGAAATTTTACAAATTTGACACTCTGGCTGAGGAGGACCTGGAGTTTTCTCACTCGGTGCTGCAGAGTCATCCGCACTCTCCCGCCCGTTTGGGAGCTTTGGTATAATCCCCATGGTCCTTACGGAGTTCCCAGCATCCACTAGGACGTCAGAGAAAATAAGAATTTACTTACCGATAATTCTATTTCTCGTAGTCCGTAGTGGATGCTGGGCGCCCATCCCAAGTGCGGATTATCTGCAATACTTGTACATAGTTATTGTTAACAAATCGGGTTATTGTTGTTGTGAGCCATCTATCCAGAGGCTCCTCTGTTATCATGCTGTTAACTGGGTTCATATCACAAGTTGTACGGTGTGATTGGTGTGGCTGGTATGAGTCTTACCCGGGATTCAAAATCCTTCCTTATTGTGTACGCTCGTCCGGGCACAGTATCCTAACTGAGGCTTGGAGGAGGGTCATAGGGGGAGGAGCCAGTGCACACCAGGTAGTCCTAAAGCTTTTCTTTTGTGCCCAGTCTCCTGCGGAGCCGCTATTCCCCATGGTCCTTACGGAGTTCCCAGCATCCACTACGGACTACGAGAAATAGAATTATCGGTAAGTAAATTCTTATTTTCAGACGTTGCCGTTTGGGCTTTCCACGGCCCCGAGAATTTTCACCAAGGTAATGATGGAAATGATGGTGCTCCTGCGCAGGCAGGGGGTCACAATTATCCTATACTTGGACGATCTCCTCATAAAGGCGAGATCTCGGGAGAGGTTGCTGGATAGCGTGTCTCTGTCCATGAAGATGTTGCAGTCACACGGCTGGATTCTCAATATACCGAAGTCCCAGCTAGTCCCTACAACGCGTCTGACCTTTTTGGGGCTGATTCTAGACACAGACCAGAAAAAGGTTTTTCTTCCGATCGAAAAGGTTCAGGAACTCATAGCCATGGTCAGGAACCTATTAAAACCAAAAAAGGTTTCAGTGCATCATTGCACGTGGGTCCTGGGGAAGATGGTGGCTTCCTACGAGGCCATCCCTTTCGGCAGGTTCCATGCGAGGACCTTTCAATGGGACCTTTTGGACAAGTGGTCCGGGTCCCATTTACAAATGCATCAAAAGATCACACTGTCTCCCAGGACCAGGGTATCTCTCCTGTGGTGGCTGAACAGTGCTCACCTACTAGAAGGTCGCAGGTTCGACATTCAGGACTGGGTCCTGGTGACCACGGACGCAAGCCTCCGAGCAGTGACACTGGGAAGAAATTTCCAAGGTCTCTGGTCAAGCCTAGAGTCTTGTCTCCACATCAACGTCCTGGAGTTGAGGGCCATATACAACGCCCTGCGTCAAGCGGAGGAATTGCTTCAGAGAAAACCGGTTCTGATTCAGTCAGACAATGTCACGGCAGTGGCTCATATAAACTGCCAAGGCGGAACAAGGAGCAGAATGGCCATGGCAGAAGCGACCAGGATTCTACGCTGGGCGGAAGGCCATGTAAACGCGCTGTCAGCGGTGTTCATCCCGGGGGTGGACAACTGGGAGGCGGACTTCCTCAGCAGGCACGACCTGCATCCGGGAGAGTGGGGACTTCATCAAGAAGTCTTCACACAGATCACGGATCGTTGGGGACTGCCTCAAATCGACATGATGGCATCTCGTCTCAACAAAAAGTTAAAGCGGTATTGCACCAGGTCAAGGGACCCTCAGGCGGTAGCGGAAGACGCTCTGGTGTTGAGAATAATACAAAGAAGCAGGGTCAGAACAATACTCATTGTTCCAGATTGGCCACGGAGGACTTGGTATCCGGAGCTGCAAGAGTTGCTCGCAGGGGATCCGTGGCCTCTTCCTCTAAGGCAGGACCTGCTGCAGCAGGGGCCCTGTCTGTTCCAAGACTTACCGCGGCTGTGTTTGACGGCATGGCGGTTGAACGCCGGATCCTAGCGGAAAAAGGGATTCCAGAGGAGGTCATTCCTACCCTGATCAAGGCTAGGAAAGACGTGACGTTAAAACATTATCACCGTATATGGCGGAAATATGTTTCTTGGTGTGAGGCCAGAGCTGCTCCTACGGAGGAATTCCATTTGGGCCGTCTACTCCACTTCCTTCAAACAGGAGTGACTTTGGGCCATTAATTAGGGTCCATAGGTCCAGATTTCGGCCTTATCCATTTTCTTTCAAAGAGAATTGGCCTCTATTCCTGAAGTACAGACTTTTGTGAAGGGAGTGCTGCATATTCAGCCTCCTTTTGTGCCTCCGGTGGCGCCTTGGGATCTTAACGTGGTGTTACGGTTCCTCAAGTCACCTTGGTTTGAACCACTCAAAACTGTGGAGTTGAAATACCTCACGTGGAAAGTGGTCATGTTGTTGGAGTTAGCTTCGGCAAGACGTGTTTCCGAATTGGCGGCTTGATCACATAAAAGCCCATACTTGGTTTTTCACGTGGATAGGGCAGAGTTGAGGACTCGCCCTCACTTTCTGCCAAAAGTGGTCTCATCTTTTCATGTGAACCAACCTATTGTCGTACCTGTGGCTACACGGGACTTAGAGGATTCCGAGTCCCTGGATGTAGTCAGGGCTTTGAAGATTTATGTGACCAGAACGGCTAGAATCAGGAACACTGAAGCTTTGTTCGTTCTGTATGCGGCCAACAAGGTTGGCGCTCCTGCTTCAAAGCAGACTATTGCTCGCTGGATCTGTAACACGATTCAGCAGGCGCATTCTACGGCAGGATTGCCGTTACCGAAATCGGTTAAGGCCCACTCCACTAGGAAAGTGGGCTCTTCTTGGGCGGCTGCCAGGGGGGTCTCGGCATTACAGTTGGGCTGAGCAGCTACTTGGTCGGGGACAAACACCTTTGCAAAGTTCTATAAGTTTGATACCTTGGCTGAGGAGGACCTTCTGTTTGCTCAATCGGTGCTGCAGAGTCATCCGCACTCTCCCGCCCGTTTGGGAGCTTTGGTATAATTTGGTATAATCCCCATGGTCCTTACGGAGTCCCAGCATCCTCAAGGACGTCAGAGAAAATAAGATTTTACTTACCGGTAAATCTATTTCTCGTAGTCCGTAGAGGATGCTGGGCGCCCGTCCCAAGTGCGGACTTCTTCTGCCAGACTTGTATATAGTTATTGCTTACATAAGGGTTATGTTATAGTTTTCGGTGGTACCGTGGCTATGTTGTTGTTCATACTGTTAACTGGGTAAGTTTATCACAAGTTATACGGTGTGGCTGGTATGAATCTCGCCCTTAGATTTACAAAAATCCTTCCTCGTACTGTCCATCTCCTCTGGGCACAGTTTTCCCTAACTGAGGTCTGAAGGAGGGGCATAGAGGGAGGGGCCAGTGCACACCCAGAGTCCAAAGCTTTCTTAAAGTGCCCTATCTCCTGCGGAGCCAGTCTATTCCCCATGGTCCTTACGGAGTCCCAGCATCCTCTACGGACTACGAGAAATAGATTTACCGGTAAGTAAAATCTTATTATTTATCACAATCCGCATCTCAGATGTGGATGGGTTGTGATAAATTCTCCCCATTCTGCAATGCAATAATTGAATTAATGGCAGGGATGTATCAATGATAGCATGAAGGGGACAGAGCTTACGAGAATGCTCTGTCCCTGCTAATCCACTTACTCCAAATCTGCGCTGCCAGGTACCCTCCGCAACAATCCCCGCCGAACACCCCCGATTACACTTACCTGTAGCCAGGACCAGCGATTGGGGAGGTCAGCCGGTCATTGGATCATGTGCTCCGCTGTGACCACTGGTGCTGTAAAGTAGGTGCCTCTTCGCAGCATCACTTTACTGCATTGGGGGTCACAGCAATCCAATAACTGGCTGGATCGCAGGTCATTGGGCGCTTTTAAGTTATCATTTTTTTTTGGTTCCACGGTGATCAGCCTGTGTGTCTGTCGGACATGGCTGATCAGAGGGGACAGATATAAGCACACCGTTCTGTGTCAGCAGGCACAAAAGGTTGTGCAGGTGTTCTGGAACAAGAGAGAAGCCCAGACAACACTACCCCTAGATAGCGTTATTATCACAAGGCTCCCGCCGGTATCGTTCTACAATTATTTGTTAGTGAATTTGGCCAGATCGCATTTCCCATTACATGTATGAGAAATTCCATCCAGAATGCAAATTTTAGGGCTTGGAGGAGAATTTTTTGTAAAAATAATAGATAAATGTAGAAAAATAAGAATTTACTTACCGATAATTCTATTTCTCATAGTCCGTAGTGGATGCTGGGACTTCCGTAAGGACCATGGGGAATAGCGGCTCCGCAGGAGACTGGGCACAAAAGTAAAAGCTTTAGACTAGCTGGTGTGCACTGGCTCCTCCCCCTATGACCCTCCTCCAAGCCTCAGTTAGGATACTGTGCCCGGACGAGCGTACACAATAAGGAAGGATTTTGAATCCCGGGTAAGACTCATACCAGCCACACCAATCACACTGTACAACCTGTGATCTGAACCCAGTTAACAGTATGATAAACGTAGGAGCCTCTGAAAAGATGGCTCACAACAATAAACAACCCGATTTTTTTGTAACAATAACTATATACAAGTATTGCAGACAATCCGCACTTGGGATGGGCGCCCAGCATCCACTACGGACTATGAGAAATAGAATTATCGGTAAGTAAATTCTTATTTCTCTGACGTCCTAGTGGATGCTGGGACACCGTCAGGACCATGGGGGATAGCGGCTCCGCAGGAGACAGGGCACAAAATTTAAAAGTTTGACCACTAGGTGGTGTGTACTGGCTCCTCCCCCTATGACCCTCCTCCAAGCCTCAGTTAGGTTTTTGTGCCCGTCCGAGCAGGGTGCAATCTAGGTGGCTCTCATAAAGAGCTGCTTAGAAAAAGTTTGTTAGGTTTTTTATTTTCAGTGAGTCCTGCTGGCAACAGGCTCACTGCAACGAGGGACTTAGGGGAGAAGTAGTGAACTCACCTGCGTGCAGGATGGATTTGCTTCTTAGGCTACTGGACACTAGCTCCAGAGGGACGATCACAGGTACAGCCTGGATGGGTCACCGGAGCCGCGCCGCCGACCCCCTTGCAGATGCCGAATAGAGAAGAGGTCCAGAAACCGGCGGCAGAAGACGTCTCAGTCTTCATGAGGTAGCGCACAGCACTGCAGCTGTGCGCCATTGCTCTCCGCACACTTCACACCAGCGGTCACTGAGGGTGCAGGGCGCTGGGGGGGGCGCCCTGGGCAGCAATGTAATATACCTATTCTGGCTAAAATATATCACATATAGCCCCTGGGGCTATATGGATGTATTTAACCCCTGCCAGGTTCCAAAAAAACCGGGAGAAGAAGCCCGCCGAAAAGGGGGCGGGGCCTATTCTCCTCAGCACACAGCGCCATTTTCCTGCCCAGCTCCGCTGCGAGGAAGGCTCCCAGGACTCTCCCCTGCACTGCACTACAGAAACAGGGTAAAAACAGAGAGGGGGGGCACTTATTGGCGATATTTATAATATTTGAGCTGCTATAAAGGGAACACACTTATTAAGGTTGTCCCTATATATATTTATAGCGCTTGGGTGTGTGCTGGCAAACTCTCCCTCTGTCTCCCCAAAGGGCTAGTGGGGTCCTGTCTTCTATCAGAGCATTCCCTGTGTGTCTGCTGTGTGTCGGTACGTGTGTGTCGACATGTATGAGGACGATGTTGGCGTGGAGGCGGAGCAATTGCCTGTAATGGTGATGTCACCCCCTAGGGAGTCGACACCAGAATGGATGGCTTTGTTTATGGAATTACGGGATAGTGTCAGCACGCTACAAAAGTCGGTTGACGACATGAGACAGCCGGCAAACCAGTTAGTACCTGTCCAGGCGTCTCAGACACCGTCAGGGGCTGTAAAACGCCCTTTACCTCAGTCGGTCGACACAGACCCAGACACTGACACTGAATCCAGTGTCGACGGTGAAGAAACAAACGTATTTTCCAGTAGGGCCACACGTTATATGATCACGGCAATGAAGGAGGCTTTGCATATCTCTGATACTGCAAGTACCACAAAAAGGGGTATTATGTGGGGTGTGAAAAAACTACCGATAGTTTTTCCTGAATCGGAGGAACTGAATGAAGTGTGTGATGAAGCGTGGGTTACCCCAGATAGAAAACTGCTAATTTCAAAGAAGTTATTGGCATTATACCCTTTCCCGCCAGAGGTTAGGGCGCGCTGGGAAACACCTCCTAGGGTGGATAAGGCGCTCACACGCTTATCAAAGCAAGTGGCGTTACCGTCTCCTGATACGGCCGCCCTCAAGGATCCAGCTGATAGGAGGCTGGAGAATACATTAAAAAGTATATACACACATACGGGTGTTATACTGAGACCAGCAATCGCCTCAGCCTGGATGTGCAGTGCTGGCGTGGCTTGGTCGGAGTCACTGTCTGAAAATATTGATACCCTGGATAGGGACAGTATTTTACTGACTATAGAGCAGTTAAAGGATGCATTTCTTTATATGCGAGATGCACAGAGAGATATTTGCACTCTGGCATCAAGAGTAAGTGCGATGTCCATATCTGCCAGAAGAAGTTTATGGACGCGCCAGTGGTCAGGTGATGCGGATTCCAAACGACATATGGAAGTATTGCCGTATAAGGGGGAGGAATTATTTGGGGTCGGTCTATCGGATCTGGTGGCCACGGCAACGGCCGGAAAATCCACCTTTTTACCCCAGGTCACCTCCCAGCAGAAAAAGCCGCAGGCTTTTCAGCCGCAGTCCTTTCGTTCCTATAAGAACAAACGAGCAAAAGGACATTCCTATTTGCCCCGAGGCAAAGGAAAGGGTAAGAGACTGCAACAAGCAGCTCCTTCCCAGGAGCAGAAGCCCTCCCCGGCTTCTACAAAGGCGTCAGCATGACGCTGGGACCTTACAAGCAGACTCAGGGGCGGTGGGGGGTCGCCTCAAACATTTCAGCGCACAGTGGGCTCACTCGCAGGTGGACCCCTGGATCCTGCAGGTAGTATCTCAGGGTTACAGGTTGGAATTCGAGAAGTCCCCTCCTCGCCGTTTCCTAAAGTCTGCTTTGCCAACGTCTCCCTCCGACAGGGCGACGGTATTGGAGGCCATTCACAAGCTGTATTCTCAGCAGGTGATAGTCAAGGTACCCCTCCTGCAACAGGGACAGGGGTATTACTCCACGCTATTTGTGGTCCGGCTTCGGTAAGACCGATTCTAAATCTAAAATCTCTGAACCTGTACATACAAAAATTCAAGTTCAAGATGGAGTCACTCAGAGCAGTGATAGCGAATCTGGAAGAAGGGGATTTTATGGTGTCCTTGGACATCAAGGATGCTTACCTTCATGTTCCAATTTGTCCTTCACACCAAGGGTACCTCAGGTTCGTGGTCCAAAACTGTCATTATCAGTTTCAGACGCTGCCGTTTGGATTGTCCACGGCACCCCGGGTCTTTACCAAGGTAATGGCCGAAATGATGATCCTTCTTCGAAGAGAAGGCGTCTTAATTATCCCTTACTTGGACGATCTCCTGATAAGGGCAAGATCCAGAGAACAGCTGGAGGTCGGAGTAGCACTAACCCAAGTAGTGCTCCAACAACACAGGTGGATTCTGAATTTTCCAAAATCCCAACTGATCCCGACGACACGTCTGTTGTTCCTAGGGATGATTCTGGACACTGTTCAGAAAAAGGTATTTCTTCCGGAGGAGAAAGCCAGGGAGTTATCCGATCTAGTCAGGAACCTCCTAAAACCAGGAAAAGTATCTGTGCATCAATGCACAAGAGTCCTGGGAAAAATGGTAGCTTCTTACGAAGCGATTCCATTCGGCAGATTCCATGCACGAACTTTTCAGTGGGATCTGCTGGACAAATGGTCCGGATCGCATCTGCAGATGCATCAGCGGATAAAATTGTCCACAAGGACAAGAGTGTCTCTGCTATGGTGGTTGCAGAGTGCTCATCTGTTAGAGGGCCGCAGATTCGGCATACAGAACTGGGTCCTAGTGACCACGGATGCCAGCCTGAGAGGCTGGGGAGCGGTCACACAGGGAAGAAACTTCCAGGGCGTGTGGTCAAGCCTGGAGACGTCTCTTCACATAAATATACTGGAGCTAAGAGCAATCTACAATGCTCTAAGCCTGGCAAAACCTCTGCTTCAGGGTCAGCCGGTGTTGATTCAGTCGGACAACATCACGGCAGTCGCCCACGTAAACAGACAGGGCGGCACAAGAAGCAGGAGGGCAATGGCAGAAGCTGCAAGGATTCTCTGCTGGGCAGAAAATCATGTGTTAGCACTGTCAGCTGTGTTCATCCCGGGAGTGGACAACTGGGAAGCAGACTTCCTCAGCAGACACGATCTGCACCCGGGAGAGTGGGGACTTCATCCAGAAGTCTTCCACAGGATTGTGGTCCATTGGGAAAGACCAATGGTGGACATGATGGCGTCCCGCCTCAACAAAAAACTGGACAGGTATTGCGCCAGGTCAAGAGACCCTCAGGCAATAGCTGTAGACGCTCTGGTAACACCATGGGTGTACCAGTCAGTGTATGTGGTTCCTCCTCTGCCTCTCATACCAAAAGTACTGAGAATTATACGGCAAAGGGGAGTAAGAACGATACTCGTGGCTCCGGATTGGCCAAGAAGAACTTGGTACCCGGAACTTCAGGAGATGCTCACGGAAGATCCGTGGCCTCTACCTCTAAGACGGGACCTGCTTCAGCAGGGACCGTGTCTATTCCAAGACTTACCGCGGCTGCGTTTGACGCCATGGCGGTTGAACGCCGAATCCTAAGGGAAAAAGGCATTCCGGAAGAGGTCATCCCTACCCTGGTAAAAGCCAGGAAGGAGGTGACTGCACAACATTATCACCGCATTTGGAGAAAATATGTTGCGTGGTGTGAGGCCAGGAAGGCCCCGACGGAGGAATTTCAACTGGGTCGATTCCTACATTTCTTGCAAACAGGATTGTCTATGGGTCTCAAATTAGGGTCCATTAAGGTTCAAATTTCGGCCCTGTCGATTTTCTTCCAGAAAGAATTGGCTTCAGTTCCTGAAGTCCAGACTTTTGTAAAAGGAGTACTACATATACAGCCCCCGGTTGTGCCCCCAGTGGCACCGTGGGATCTTAATGTAGTTTTGGATTTTCTCAAATCCCATTGGTTTGAGCCACTCAAATCGGTGGATTTGAAATATCTTACATGGAAAGTAACCATGCTACTGGCCCTGGCTTCAGCCAGGAGAGTGTCAGAATTGGCGGCTTTATCGTATAAAAGCCCATATCTGATTTTCCATTCGGACAGGGCAGAACTGCGGACGCGTCCTCACTTTCTGCCTAAGGTGGTTTCAGCGTTTCACCTGAACCAGCCTATTGTGGTGCCTGCGGCTACTAGCGATTTGGAGGATTCCAAGTTGCTGGACGTTGTCAGAGCATTGAAAATATATATTTCAAGGACGGCTGGAGTCAGAAAATCTGACTCGCTCTTTATACTGTATGCACCCAACAAGCTGGGTGCTCCTGCTTCTAAGCAGACGATTGCTCGTTGGATTTGTAGCACAATTCAACTTGCACATTCTGTGGCAGGCCTGCCACAGCCTAAATCTGTCAAGGCCCATTCCACAAGGAAGGTGGGCTCATCTTGGGCGGCTGCCCGAGGGGTCTCGGCATTACAACTCTGCCGAGAAGCTACGTGGTCAGGGGAGAACACGTTTGTAAAATTCTACAAATTTGATACCCTGGCTAAGGAGGACCTGGAGTTCTCTCATTCGGTGCTGCAGAGTCATCCGCACTCTCCCGCCCGTTTGGGAGCTTTGGTATAATCCCCATGGTCCTGACGGAGTCCCAGCATCCACTAGGACGTCAGAGAAAATAAGATTTTACTTACCGATAAATCTATTTCTCGTAGTCCGTAGTGGATGCTGGGCGCCCATCCCAAGTGCGGATTGTCTGCAATACTTGTACATAGTTATTGTTACAAAAAAATCGGGTTGTTATTGTTGTGAGCCGTCTGTTCAGAGGCTCCTACGTTTGTCATACTGTTAACTGGGTTCAGATCACAAGTTGTACGGTGTGATTGGTGTGGCTGGTATGAGTCTTACCCGGGATTCAAAATCCTTCCTTATTGTGTACGCTCGTCCGGGCACAGTATCCTAACTGAGGCTTGGAGGAGGGTCATAGGGGGAGGAGCCAGTACACACCACCTAGTGGTCAAACTTTTAAATTTTGTGCCCTGTCTCCTGCGGAGCCGCTATCCCCCATGGTCCTGACGGAGTCCCAGCATCCACTACGGACTACGAGAAATAGATTTATCGGTAAGTAAAATCTTATTTTTCTCTGACGTCCTAGTGGATGCTGGGACTTCCGTAAGGACCATGGGGATTATACCAAAGCTCCCAAACGGGCGGGAGAGTGCGGATGACTCTGCAGCACCGAATGAGAGAACTCCAGGTCCTCCTCAGCCAGGGTATCGAATTTGTAAAATTTTGCAAACGTGTTTGCCCCTGACCAAGTAGCTGCTCGGCAAAGTTGTAAAGCCGAGACCCCTCGGGCAGCCGCCCAAGATGAGCCCACTTTCCTTGTGGAATGGGCTTTAACAGAATTTGGCTGTGGCAGTCCTGCCACAGAATGTGCAAGCTGAATTGTACTACAAATCCAACGAGCAATCGTC
This sequence comes from Pseudophryne corroboree, assembly GCF_028390025.1. Lineage (NCBI taxonomy): Eukaryota > Metazoa > Chordata > Amphibia > Anura > Myobatrachidae > Pseudophryne > Pseudophryne corroboree. The sequence continues at coordinate 20,423,092 of NC_086452.1, forward strand.
TGCTTAGAAGCAGGAGCACCCAGCTTGTTGGGTGCATACAGGATAAACAGCGAGTCAGATTTTCTGACTCCAGCAGTCCTGGAAACATATATTTTCAGGGCCCTGACTACGTCCAACAACTTGGAGTCCTCCAAGTCCCTAGTAGCCGCAGGCACCACAATAGGTTGGTTCATGTGAAACGCTGAAACCACCTTAGGGAGAAATTGAGGACGAGTCCTCAATTCTGCCCTGTCTGAATGAAAAATTAGATAAGGGCTTTTATATGACAAAGCCGCCAATTCTGAGACACGCCTGGCTGACGCCAGAGCTAACAGCATGACCACCTTCCATGTGAGATATTTTAATTCCACAGTGGTGAGTGGTTCAAACCAATGTGATTTTAGGAACCCTAAAACTACATTGAGATCCCAAGGTGCCACTGGTGGCACAAAAGGAGGCTGTATATGCAGTACCCCCTTGACAAACGTCTGAACTTCCGGCACTGAAGCCAGTTCTTTCTGGAAGAAGATCGACAGGGCCGAAATTTGAACCTTAATGGATTCTAATTTTAGGCCCATAAGACAGTCCTGCTTGCAGGAAATGCAGGAAACGACCCAGTTGAAATTCCTCTGTGGGGGCCTTCTTGGCCTCACACCACGCAACATATTTTCGCCAAATGCGGTGATAATGTTTCGCGGTTACATCCTTCCTGGCTTTGATCAGGGTAGGGATGACTTCATCTGGAATGCCTTTTTCCATCAGGATCCGGCGTTCAACCGCCATACCGTCAAACGCAGCCGCGGTAAGTCTTGGAACAGACAAGGTCCCTGCTGGAGCAGGTCCTTTCTGAGAGGTAGAGGCCACGGGTCCTCCGTGAGCATCTCTTGCAGTTCCGGGTACCAAGTTCTTCTTGGCCAATCCGGAGCCACGAGTATAGTCTTTACTCCTCTCCTTCTTATGATTCTCAGTACTTTTGGTATGAGAGGCAGAGGAGGGAACACATACACCGACTGGTACACCCACGGTGTTACCAGAGCGTCCACCGCTATTGCCTGAGGGTCCCTTGACCTGGCGCAATATCTGTCCAGTTTTTTGTTGAGACGGGATGCCATCATGTCCACCTTTGGTTTTTCCCAACGGTTTACAATCACTTGAAAGACTTCTGGGTGAAGTCCCCACTCCCCCGGGTGGAGGTCGTGTCTGCTGAGGAAGTCTGCTTCCCAGTTGTCCACTCCCGGAATGAACACTGCTGACAGTGCCACCACATGATTTTCCGCCCAGCGAAGAATCCTTGCAGCTTCTGCCATTGCCCTCCTGCTTCTTGTGCTGCCCTGTCTGTTGACGTGGGCGACTGCCGTGATGTTGTCCGATTGGATCAATACCGACTGACCCTGAAGCAGAGGCCTTGCTTGACTTAGGGCATTGTAAATGGCCCTTAGTTCCAGGATATTTATGTGAAGAGACGTTTCCATGCTTGACCACAAGCCCTGGAAATTTCTTCCCTGTGTGACTGCTCCCCAGCCTCTCAGGCTGGCATCGGTGGTCACCAGCATCCAATCCTGAATGCCGAATCTGCGGCCCTCTAGAAGATGAGCACTCTGTAACCACCACAGGAGAGACACCCTTGTCCTTGGAGATAGGGTTATCCGCTGATGCATCTGAAGATGCGATCCGGACCATTTGTCCAGCAGATCCCACTGAAAAGTTCTTGCATGGAATCTTCCGAATGGAATCGCTTCGTAAGAAGCCACCATTTTTCCCAGGACTCTCGTGCATTGATGCACTGACACTTGGCCTGGTTTTAGGAGTTTCCTGACTAGCTCGGATAACTCCCTGGCCTTCTCCTCCGGGAGAAACACCTTTTTCTGGACTGTGTCCAGAATCATCCCCAGGAACAGTAGACGTGTTGTTGGAATCAGCTGTGATTTTGGGATATTTAGGATCCACCCGTGCTGACGTAGCACTACCTGAGATAGTGCTACTCCGACCTCTAACTGTTCCCTGGACCTTGCCCTTATCAGGAGATCGTCCAAGTAAGGGATAATTAAGACGCCGTTTCTTCGAAGAAGAATCATCATTTCGGCCATTACCTTGGTAAAGACCCGTGGTGCCGTGGACAATCCAAACGGCAGCGTCTGAAACTGATAATGACAGTTTTGTACCACAAACCTGAGGTACCCTTGGTGAGAAGGGTAGATTGGGACATGGAGATAAGCATCTTTGATGTCTAGAGATACCATATAGTCCCCTTCTTCCAGGTTCGCTATCACTGCTCTGAGTGACTCCATCTTGAATTTGAACCTTTTTATGTAAGTGTTCAAGGATTTTAGATTTAAAATTGGTCTCACCGAGCCGTCCGGCTTCGGTACCACAAACAGCGTGGAATAATACCCCTTTCCCTGTTGTAGGAGGGGTACCTTGATTATCACCTGCTGGGAATACAGCTTGTGAATAGCTTCCACTACCGCCTCCCTGTCGGAGGGAGACGTTGGTAGAGCAGACTTCAGGAACCGGCGAGGGGGAGACGTCTCGAATTCCAATTTGTACCCCTGTGATACTACCTGCAGGATCCAGGTGTCCACTTGCGAGTGAGCCCACTGCGCGCTGAAATTCTTGAGACGGCCCCCCACCGTGCCTGAGTCCGCTTGTAGAGCCCCAGCGTCATGCTGAAGACTTGGCAGAAGCGGGGGAGGGCTTCTGCTCCTGGGAAGAGGCTGCCTGGTGCAGTCTTTTTCCCCTTCCTCTGCCCCGGGGCAGAAATGAGTGGCCTTTTGCCCGCTTGCCCTTATGGGAACGAAAGGACTGAGTTTGAAAAGACGGTGTCTTTTTCTGCTGAGAGGTGACCTGGGGTAAAAAGGTGGATTTTCCAGCCGTTGCCGTGGCCACAAGGTCCGATAGACCGACCCCAAATAACTCCTCCCCTTTATACGGCAATACTTCCATATGTCGTTTGGAATCCGCATCACCTGACCACTGTCGCGTCCATAACGCTCTTCTGGCAGAAATGGACATCGCACTCACTCTAGATGCCAGGGTGCAAATATCCCTCTGTGCATCTCGCATATATAGTAATGCATCCTTTAAATGCTCTATAGTTAATAATATACTGTCCCTATCCAGGGTATCAATATTTTCAGTCAGGGAATCTGACCAAGCCACTCCAGCGCTGCACATCCAGGCTGAGGCGATTGCTGGTCGCAGTATAACACCAGTATGTGTGTATATACCTTTTAGGATATTTTCCAGCCTTCTATCAGCTGGTTCCTTAAGGGCGGCCGTATCGGGAGACGGTAACGCCACTTGTTTTGATAAGCGTGTGAGCGCCTTATCTACCCTAGGAGGTGTTTCCCAACGTGCCCTAACCTCTGGCGGGAAAGGGTATAGTGCCAATAATTTATTAGAAATCAGCAGTTTTTTATCGGGGGAAAACCACGCTTTATCACACACCTCATTTAATTCATCTGATTCAGGAAAAAATAAGATTTTACTTACCGATAAATCTATTTCTCGTAGTCCGTAGTGGATGCTGGGGACTCCGTCAGGACCATGGGGAATAGCGGCTCCGCAGGAGACAGGGCACAAAAGTAAAAGCTTTAGGATCAGGTGGTGTGCACTGGCTCCTCCCCCTATGACCCTCCTCCAAGCCTCAGTTAGGATACTGTGCCCGGACGAGCGTACACAATAAGGAAGGATTTTGAATCCCGGGTAAGACTCATACCAGCCACACCAATCACACTGTACAACCTGTGATCTGAACCCAGTTAACAGCATGATAACAGCGGAGCCTCTGAAAAGATGGCTCACCACAATAATAACCCGATTTTTGTAACAATAACTATGTACAAGTATTGCAGACAATCCGCACTTGGGATGGGCGCCCAGCATCCACTACGGACTACGAGAAATAGATTTATCGGTAAGTAAAATCTTATTTTCTCTGACGTCCTAGTGGATGCTGGGGACTCCGTCAGGACCATGGGGATTATACCAAAGCTCCCAAACGGGCGGGAGAGTGCGGATGACTCTGCAGCACCGAATGAGAGAACTCCAGGTCCTCTTTAGCCAGGGTATCAAATTTGTAGAATTTTACAAACGTGTTCTCCCCCGACCACGTAGCTGCTCGGCAGAGTTGTAATGCCGAGACCCCTCGGGCAGCCGCCCAGGATGAGCCCACCTTCCTTGTGGAATGGGCCTTGACAGATTTAGGCTGTGGCAGGCCTGCCACAGAATGTGCAAGTTGAAATGTGCTACAAATCCAACGAGCAATCGTCTGCTTAGAAGCAAGAGCACCCAGTTTGTTGGGTGCATACAGGATAACAGCGAGTCAGTTTTCCTGACTCCAGCCGTCCTGGAAACCTATATTTTCAGGGCCCTGACAACATCTAGCAACTTGGAGTCCTCCAAGTCCCTAGTAGCCGCAGGTACCCCAATAAGCTGGTTCAGGTGAAACGCTGACACCACCTTAGGAAGAAACTGGGGACGAGTCCGCAGCTCTGCCCTGTCCGAATGGACAATCAGATATGGCTTTTGTGAGACAAAGCCGCCAATTCTGACACTCGCCTGGCCGAGGCCAGGGCCAACAGCATGGTCACTAAGTTTTCATGTGAGATATTTCAAATCCACAGATTTGAGCGGTTTAAAATGTGATTTGAGGAATCCCAGAACTACGTTGAGATCCCACAGTGCCACTGGAGGCACAAAAAGGGGGTTGTATATGCAATACTCCCTTGACAAACTTCTGGACTTCAGGAACTGAAGCCAATTCTTTCTGGAAGAAAATTGACAGGGCCGAAATTTGAACCTTAATGGACCCCAATTTGAGGCCCATAGACACTCCTGTTTGCAGGAAATGCAGGAATCGACCGAGTTGAAATTTCTTCGTGGGGCCTTCCTGGCCTCACACCACGCAACATATTTTCGCCACATGTGGTGATAATGTTTTGCGGTCACCTCCTTCCTGGCTTTGACCAGGGTAGGAATGACCTCTTCCGGAATGCCTTTTTCCCTTAGGATCTGGCGTTCCACCGCCATGCCGTCAAACGCAGCCGCGGTAAGTCTTGGAACAGACCTGGTACTTGCTGAAGCAAGTCCCTTCTTAGCGGCAGAGGCCATGAGTCCTCTGTGAGCATTTCTTGAAGTTCCGGGTGCCACGTCCTTCTTGGCCAATCCGGAGCCACGAGTATATTTCTTACTCCTCTACGTCTTATAATTCTCAGTACCTTGGTTATGAGAAGCAGAGGAGGGAACACATACACCGACTGGTACACCCACGGTGTTACCAGAACGTCCACAGATATTGCTTGAGGGTCTCTTGACCTGGCGCAATACCTGTCCAGTTTTTTGTTCAGGCGGGACGCCATCATGTCCACCTTTGGTCTTTCCCAACGGTTCACAATCATGTGGAATACTTCCCGATGAAGTCCCCACTCTCCCGGGTGGAGGTCGTGCCTGCTGAGGAAGTCTGCTTCCCAGTTGTCCACTCCCGGAATGAACACTGCTGACAGTGCTATCACATGATTTTTCGCCCAGCGAAGAATCCTTGCAGTTTCTGCCATTGCCCTCCTGCTTCTTGTGCCGCCCTGTCTGTTTACGTGGGCGACTGCCGTGATGTTGTCCCACTGGATCAATACCGGCTGACCTTGAAGCAGAGGTCTTGCTAAGCTTAGAACATTGTAAATTGCCCTTAGCTCCAGTATATTTATGTGGAGAGAAGTCTCCAGACTTGATCACACTCCCTGGAAATTTTTTCCCTGTGTGACTGCTCCCCAGCCTCTCAGGCTGGCATCCGTGGTCACCAGGACCCAGTCCTGAATGCCGAATCTGCGGCCCTTTAGTAGATGAGCACTCTGCAGCCACCGCAGAAGAAACACCCTTGTCCTTGGAGACAGGGTTATCCGCTGATGCATCTGAAGATGCGATCCGGACCATTTTTCCAGCAGATCCCACTGAAAAGTTCTTGCGTGAAATCTACCGAATTGAATCGCTTCGTAAGAAGCCACCATTTTTCCCAGGACCCTTGTGCAATGATGCACTGACACTTTTCCTGGTTTTAGGAGGTTCCTGACTAGCTCGGATAACTCCCTGGCTTTCTTCTCCGGGAGAAACACCTTTTTCTGGACTGTGTCCAGAATCATCCCTAGGAACAGCAGACGTGTCGTCGGAAACAGCTGCGGTTTTGGAATATTTAGAATCCACCCGTGCTGTCGTAGAACTACTTGAGATAGTGCTACTCCGACCTCCAACTGTTCTCTGGACCTTGCCCCTATCAGGAGATCGTCCATTTTCTTTGAAGAAGAATCATCATTTCGGCCATTACCTTGGTAAGGACCCGGGGTGCCGTGGACAATCCAACCGGCAGCGTCTGAAACTGATAGTGACAGTTCTGTACCACGAACCTGAGGTACCCTTGGTGAGAAGGGCAAATTGGGACATGGAGGTAAGCATCCCTGATGTCCCGGGACACCATATAGTCCCCTTCTTCCTGGTTCGCTATCACTGCTCTGAGTGACTCCATCTTGATTTGAACCTTTGTATGTAAGTGTTCAACTATTTCAGATTTAGAATAGGTCTCACCGAGCCGTCTGGCTTCAGTACCACAATATAGTGTGGAATAATACCCCTTTCCTTGTTGTAGGAGGGGGACTTTGATTATCACCTGCTGGGAATACAGCTTGTGAATTGTTTCCACTACTGCCTCCCTGTCGGAGGGAGACGTTGGTAAAGCAGACTTCAGGAACCTGCGAGGGGGAGACGTCTCGAATTTCCAATCTGTACCCCTGGGATACTACTTGTAGGATCCAGGGGTCCACTTGCGAGTGAGCCCACTGCGTGCTGAAACTCTTGAGACGACCCCCCCCACCACACCCGAGTCCGCTTGTACGGCCCCAGCGTCATGCTGAGGACTTGGCAGAAGCGGTGGAGGGCTTCTGTTTCTGGGAATGGGCTGCCTGCTGCAGTCTTCTTCCCTTTCCTCTATCCCATGGCAGATATGACTGGCCTTTTGCCCGCTTGCCCTTATGGGGACGAAAGGACTGAGGCTGAAAAGACGTTGTCTTTTTCTCCTTTATACGGCAATACTTCCATGTGCCGTTTGGAATCTGCATCACCTGACCACTGTCGTGTCCATAAACAACTTCTGGCAGATATGGACATCGCACTTACTCTTGATGCCAGAGTGCAAATATCCCTCTGTGCATCTCGCATATATAGAAATGCATCCTTTAAATGCTCTATAGTCAATAAAATACTGTCCCTGTCAAGGGTATCAATATTTTCAGTCAGGGAATCCGACCAAGCCACCCCAGCGCTGCACATCCAGGCTGAGGCGATCGCTGGTCGCAGTATAACACCAGTATGTGTGTATATACTTTTTAGGATATTTTCCAGCCTCCTATCAGCTGCCTTTTCACTTTTCGGCATCTGCAAGGGGGTCGGCGGCGCGGCTCCGGGACGAACCCCAGGGTGAGACCTGTGTTCCGACTCCCTCTGGAGCTAATGGTGTCCAGTAGCCTAAGAAGCCAATCCATCCTGCACGCAGGTGAGTTCACTTCTCTCCCCTAAGTCCCGCGATGCAGTGAGCCTGTTGCCAGCAGGACTCACTGAAAATAAAAAACCTAACAAAACTTTTACTCTAAGCAGCTCTTTAGGAGAGCCACCTAGATTGCACCCTTCTCGGCCGGGCACAAAAATCTAACTGAGGCTTGGAGGAGGGTCATAGGGGGAGGAGCCAGTGCACACCACCTGATCCTAAAGCTTTTACTTTTGTGCCCTGTCTCCTGCGGAGCCGCTATTCCCCATGGTCCTGACGGAGTCCCCAGCATCCACTAGGACGTCAGAGAAACTACTGGTAGTTTTTTCACACCCCACATAATACCCTTTTTTGTGGTACTTGTAGTGTCAGAAATATTCAATGCCTCCTTCATTGCCGTGATCATGTAACGTGTGGCCCTACTGGACATTACGTTTGTCTCCTCACCGTCGACACTGGATTCAGTATCCGTGTCTGGGTCTGTGTCGACCATCCGAGGTAACGGGCGTTTTAGCGCCCCCGACGGTGTCTGAGACGCCTGAACAGGCACTAACTGATTTGCCGGCTGTCTCATGTCGTCAACAGTTTTTTGCAAAGTGCTGACACTGTCACGTAATTCTTTAAATACGACCATCCAGTCAGGTGTCGACTCCCTAGGGGGTGACATCACTAACACAGGCAATTGCTCTGCTTCCACATCATTTTCCTCCTCATACATGTCGACACAATCGTACCGACACCCAGCACACACACAAGGAATGCTCTGAAAGAGGACAGGACCCCACGAGCCCTTTGGGGAGACAGAGGGAGAGTTTGCCAGCACACACCAGAGCGCTATATATATATACAGGGATAACCTTATGTAAGTGTTTCTCCCTTTATAGCTGCTGTTTTATATTAGCTGCCAATAGTGCCCCCCCTCTCTTGTTTTACCCTGATTCTTGTAGCAGGACTGCAGGGGAGAGTCAGGGAGCCGTCCTTCCAGCGGAGCTGTGAAAGAAAATGGCGCTTGTGTGCTGAGGAGAAAGGCTCCGCCCCCTTCACGGCGGCCTTTTCTCCCGCTTTTTTCAGGAAAACTGGCAGGGGTTAAATGCATCCATATAGCCCAGGAGCTATATGTGATGCATTTCTTTAGCCATATAAGGTTTTTATAGTGTTTTATTGCGTCTCAGGGCGCTCCCCCCCAGCGCCCTGCACCCTCAGTGACCGGAGTGTGAAGTGTGCTGAGAGCAATGGCGCACAGCTGCAGTGCTGTGCGCTACCTTATCTGAAGACAGGAACGTCTTCTGCCGCCGATTTCTCCGGACCTCTTCGCTCTTCTGGCTCTGTAAGGGGGCCGGCGGCGCGGCTCCGGGACCCATCCAGGCTGAACCTGTGATCGTCCCTCTGGAGCTAATGTCCAGTAGCCAAGAAGCCCAATCCACTCTGCACGCAGGTGAGTTCGCTTCTTCTCCCCTTAGTCCCACGATGCAGTGAGCCTGTTGCCAGCAGGACTCACTGAAAATAAAAAACCTATTAAAACTTTTACTTCTAAGCAGCTCAGGAGAGCCACCTAGCATGCACCCTTCTCGTTCGGGCACAAAAATCTAACTGAGGCTTGGAGGAGGGTCATAGGGGGAGGAGCCAGTGCACACCAGCTAGTCTAAAGCTTTTACTTTTGTGCCCAGTCTCCTGCGGAGCCGCTATTCCCCATGGTCCTTACGGAAGTCCCAGCATCCACTAGGACGTCAGAGAAAAACAGATGACCCTAATGTATTGGTCTTTCTAATCAATGTCCACAATAGTTGGTGGATCTTAACAGGTTAATCGCTCTTGATACTTTTGACTTAAAGACAAGAAAACAAAAACCTTCCTGGTGCACAACCACATATAACTCTATACACCAGAGGTGTTAGGCTGGATCTCCTACCAGAAAGGATGGTCTACTTATTACTGTAGACAACATATTCACAGGAGCGGCTATCACCCTGTGTAGATAAATCTCACCCTTCTGTCCTGATGTCAAAATCACTACTTCGTACATACAGAGAGAAGCTCCAATAGTGTAAAGCGGTATTTTATTCACATACACGTAAACAAGTGAATGGACTCTCAGCAGCTGGTACGGTGGACTAGAACAGCAAGTAGACAATAGGACAGTAGTTATGGAGTATCCAAGACAGCCCCAGATAACCCAGTACACCAGCAGGTCAAAGAGAGTCCAGTCACCAACGTGATTGGATACAAGGTGTATCTTCCTCAAGGCAGGAGGGGCATGTTATGATTTTTTTCTTATTGATTTCCAAAAACAGTTGGGTAAGGGCCCCAATGCATTGCTCTGCCCAGGATCTACCATGCTGTTAAGATGACCCTGACACTGGCCCTATGACATTCCCCGACGGAGACCCCAGCCCCATGATACACTGTGACGGAGGCCCTGGTCGTATGATACACTGTGACGGAGGCCCTGGTCGTATGATGCAATGTTATGGAGACCCCGGCCCCATGAGACAATGTGATGGAAACCCCAGCCCCAGGACACACTGACTGAGACCCTGGCCCTACGATACACCACGTGTGTGACGGAGACCCTGGCCCTATGATACACCGTGTGTGACGGAGACCCCGGCCCTATGACATTCCCAGACGGAGACTGAGACCCCAGCCCCATGATACACTGTGACGGAGGCCCTGGTCTTATGATGCAATGTTAAGGAGACCTCGGCCCCATGAACCACTGTGACGGAAACCCCAGCACCAGGACACACTGACAGAGACCCTGGCCCTACGATACACCGCGTGTGGCGGAGACCCCGGCCCCGTGATACATCGCGTGTGATGGAGACCCCGGCCCCGGGATACACCGTGTGTGACGGAGACACCGGCCCCGTGATACATCGTGTGTAACGGAGACACCGGCCCCGTGATACTCCGCATGTGACGGAGACACCGGCCCCGTGATACACCTTGTGTGACGGAAACCCCAGCCCTGTGATACACCGCATGTGACGGAGACCCCGGCCCCGTGATACACCGCGTGTGACAGAGACACCGGTTCCATGATACACCACGTGACGGAGACACCGGCCCCACGATACATGGCGTGTGACGGAGACACCGGCCCCACGATACACCGCTTGTTTGACGGAGACACCGGCCCCGTGATACACCGCGTGTGACGGAGACACCGGCACCGTGATACACCCCGGCACCGTGATACACCGCGTGTGACGGAGACACCGGCCTCGTGATACACCGCGTGTGACGGAGACACCGGCCACATGATACATCGCGTGTGACAGAGACACCGGCCCCATGATACATGGCGTGTGACGGAGACACCGGCCCCATGATACACCGTGTGTGATGGAGACACCGGCCCCATGATACATGGCGTGTGACGGAGACACCAGCCCCATGATACACCGCGTGTGACAGAGACACCGGCCCCGTGATACACCGCGTGTGACGGAGACACCGGCCCCGTGATACACCGCGTGTGACGGAGACACCGGCCCCGTGATACACCGCGTGTGACGGAGACACCGGCCCCGTGATACACCGCGTGTGACGGAGACACCGGCCCCGTGATACACCGCGTGTGACGGAGACACCGGCCCCGTGATACACCGCGTGTGACGGAGACACCGACCATGTGATACATCGCGTGTGACGGAGACACCGACCATGTGATACATCGCGTGTGACGGAGACACCGGCCCCGTGATACACTGCGTGTGACGGGAACCCCAGCCCCGTGATACACCGCGTGTGACGGAGACCCCGGCCCCGTGATACACTGCGTGTGACAGAGACACCGGCCCCACGATACACCGCGTGACGGAGACACCGGCCCCACGATACACCGCGTGTGACGGAGACACTGGCCCCACGATACACCGCGTGTGACGGAGACAACGGCCCTGTGATACACCGCGTGTGACGGAGACACCGGCCCCGTGATACACCGTGTGTGACGGAGACACCGCCCCCGTGATACACCGTGTGTGACGGAGACACCGGCCCCGTGATACACCGTGTGTGACGGCGACACCGGCCCCGTGATACACCGCGAGAGACACCGGCCCCGTGATACACCGCGTGTGACGGAGACCCCGGCTCCATGATACACCGTGACAGAGACAATGGCCCCGTGATACACCGCGTGTGACGGAGACCCCGGCCCCGTGATACACCGTGTGTGACGGCGACACCGGCCCCATGATACACCATGTGTGAGAGACACCGGCCCCATGATACACCGCATGTGACGGAGACACCGGCCCCATGATACACCGCGTGTGACTGAGACCCCGACCCCGTGATACACCGCGTGTGACGGAGACACCGGCCCCGTGATACACCGCGTGTGACGGAGACACCGGCCCCATGATACACCGCGTGACTGAGACACCGGCCCCGTGATACACCGCGTGTGAGAGAGACACCGGCCCCGTGATACACCGCATGTGACGGAGACCCTGGCCCCATGATACACCGGCCCCATGATACACCGCGTGTGACTGAGAAACCGGCCCCATGATACACCATGTGTGACGAAGACCTCGACCCCGTGATACACCGCGTGTGACGGAGACACTGGCCCCGTGATACACCGCGTGTGACTGAGACCCCGACCCCGTGATACACCGCGTGTGATGGAGACCCCGTGATACACTGTGTGTGACTGAAACCCCGAGATACACTGTGTGTGAGAGAGACACTGGCCCCGTGATACATGGCGTGTGACGGAGACACCGGCCCCATGATACACCGTGTGTGAGAGAGACACCGGCCCCGTGATACACCGCGTGTGACGGACACCCTGGCCCCATGATACACCGCGTGTGACGGAGACACCGGCCCCGTGATACACCGCGTGTGACGGAGACCCCGACCCCGTGATACACCGCGTGTGACGGAGACCCCGACCCCGTGATACACCGCGTGTGACTGAGACACCGGCCCCATGATACATGGCGTGTGACGGAGACACCGGCCCCATGATAGACCGTGTGTGATGGAGACACCGGCCCCATGATACATGGCGTGTGACGGAGACACTGGCCCCATGATACACTGTGTGTGACGGAGACACCGGCACTGTGATACACCGTGTGTGACGGAGACACTGGCCCCATGATACACCGTGTGTGACGGAGACACCGGCCCCGTGATACACCGCGTCTGATGGAGACACTGGCCCCGTGATACACCGCGTGTGACGGAGACGCCGGCCCCGTGATACACCGTGTTATCCATGCACCATTGGACATTCGCCACAGGTTACTATCCCAAATAGTTTGTGACACGGACCCGGGGGCTTATGGGAAAGGTCCTCTCCACGAAGCGTAACTAGATGCTACCCGGAGACCCCGGCTGTGAGGGGTCAGGACGGGGGCAGCAGTCACGTGACAGCGGCGGGGAAGGGGGGGCAGCAGAAGTCACGTGACAGCGGCGGGGAAGGGGGGGCAGCAGTCACGTGATAGCGGCGAGGAGAGGGGCAGCAGCAGTCACGTGACAGCGGTGGGACGACCCCGTGCTTCTCTCCGGCCCCGGCAGGTGTCGCTGCGCCGGGAGCGGAAGTGCAGGCGGCGTGGAGGGGGCTTCCGGTGGGTGTGCAGCGGCCTGACTCCCTGATGAGAATCCGGTGGACCGCGGGTTCCAGAGAGGTGAGAGGTCCCGGCACACGGGCACTTCCTGTCACCCATAGCAACAGCCTGGCCACTCCTCCCTGGTTACTGAGTGTGAGTGCTGCACAGCAGTGTGTGGTGGCTGCATTCCCTGAGTGTGAGTGCTGCACAGTGTGTGGTGGCTGCATTCCCTGAGTGTGAGTGCTGCACAGTGTGTGGTGGCTGCATTCCCTGAGTGTGAGTGCTGCACAGTGTGTGGTGGCTGCATTCCCTGAGTGTGAGTGCTGCACAGTGTGTGGTGGCTGCATTCCCTGAGTGTGAGTGCTGCACAGTGTGTGGTGGCTGCATTCCCTGAGTGAGTGCTGCACAGTGTGTGGTGGCTGCATTCCCTGAGTGTGTAGTGGCTGCATTCCCTGAGTGTGAGTGCTGCACAGCGGTGTGTGGTGGCTGCATTCCCTTAGTGTGAGTGCTGCACAGTGTGTGTGGTGACTGTATTCCCTGAGTGTGAGTGCTGCACAGTGTGTGTGGTGGCTGCATTCCCTGAGTGTGAGTGCTTGGCTGCATTCCCTGAGTGTGAGTGCTGCACAGCAGTGTGATGTGGCTGCATTCCCTGAGTGTAAGTGCTGTAGCTGCATTCCCTGAGTGTGAGTGCTGCACAGTGTGTGTGGTGTCTGCATTCCCTGAGTGTGAGTGCTGTACAGCAGTGTGTGGTGACTGCATTCCCTGAGTGTGAGTGCTGCACAGCAGTGTGTGGTGGCTGCATTCCCTGAGTGTAAGTGCTGCACAGCAGTGTGTGGTGGCTGCATTCCCTGAGTGTGAGTGCTGCACAGCAGTGTGTGGTGGCTGCATTCCCTGAGTGTGAGTGCTGCACAGCAGTGTGTGTGGTGGCTGCATTTCCTGAATGTGAGTGCTGCACAGCAGTGTGTGTGGTGGCTGCATTTCCTGAATGTGAGTGCTGCACAGCTGTGTGTGGTGGCTGCATTTCCTGAATGTGAGTGCTGCACAGCAGTGTGTGTGGTGGCTGCATTTCCTGAATGTGAGTGCTGCATAGTGTGTGGTGGCTGCATTCCCTGAGTGTGAGTGCTGCAAAGTGTGTGGTAGCTGCATTCCCTGAGTGTGTGTGTTGGCTGCATTCCCTGAGTGTGAGTGCTGCACAGCAGTGTGTGGTGGCTGCATTCCCTGAGTGTGAGTGCTGCACAGCGGTGTGCTGTGGCTGCATTCCCTGAGTGTGAGTGCTGCACAGTGTGCTGTGGCTGCATTCCCTGAGTGTGAGTGCTGTAGCTGCATTCCCTGAGTGTGAGTGCTGCACAGTGTGTGGTGTCTGCATTCCCTGAGTGTGAGTGCTGTACAGCAGTGTGTGGTGACTGCATTCCCTGAGTTTGAGTACTGCACAGTAGTGTGTGGTGGCTGCATTCCCTGAGTGTAAGTGCTGCACAGCAGTGTGTGGTGGCTGCATTCCCTGAGTGTAAGTGCTGCACAGCAGTGTGTGGTGGCTGCATTCCCTGAGTGTAAGTGCTGCACAGCAGTGTGTGGTGGCTGCATTCCCTGAGTGTGAGTGCTGCACAGCAGTGTGTGGTGGCTGCATTCCCTGAGTGTGAGTGCTGCACAGCAGTGTGTGTGGTGGCTGCATTTCCTGAGTGTGAGTGCTGCACAGCAGTGTGTGTGGTGGCTGCATTTCCTGAATGTGAGTGCTGCACAGCAGTGTGTGTGGTGGCTGCATTTCCTGAATGTGAGTGCTGCACAGCAGTGTGTGTGGTGGCTGCATTTCCTGAATGTGAGTGCTGCATAGTGTGTGGTGGCTGTATTCCCTGAGTGTGAGTGCTGCAAAGTGTGTGGTAGCTGCATTCCCTGAGTGTGTGTGGTGGCTGCATTCCCTGAGTGTGTGTGCTGCACAGCGGTGTGTGGTGGCTGCATTCCCTGAGTGTGAGTGCTGCACAGCGGTGTGTGTTGTGGCTGCATTCCCTGAGTGTGCTGTGGCTGCAATCCCTGAGTGTGAGTGCTGTAGCTGCATTCCCTGAGTGTGAGTGCTGCACAGTGTGTGGGGGGTCTGCATTCCCTGAGTGTGAGTGCTGTACAGCAGTGTGTGGTGACTGCATTCCCTGAGTTTGAGTGCTGCACAGCAGTGTGTGGTGGCTGCATTCCCTGAGTTTGAGTGCTGCACAGCAGTGTGTGGTGGCTGCATTCCCTGAGTGTGAGTGCTGCATAATGTGTGGTGGTTGCATTCCCTGAGTGTGAGTGCTGCACAGCAGTGTGTGGTGGTTGCATTCCCTGAGTGTGAGTGCTGCACAGTGTGTGTGGTGTCTGCATTCCCTGAGTGTGAGTGCTGCACAGCGGTGTGTGGTGTCTGCATTCCCTGAGTGTGAGTGCTGCACAGCAGTGTGTGGTGACTGCATTCCCTGTGTGTGAGTGCTGCACAGCAGTGTGTGTGGTGACTGCTGCACAGCAGTGTGTGTGGTGTCTGCATTCCCTGAGTGTGAGTGCTGCACAGTTTGTGTGGTGACTGCATTCCCTGAGTGTGAGTGCTGCACAGCAGTGTGTGGTGACTGCATTCCCTGTGTGTGAGTGCTGCACAGCAGTGTGTGGTGACTGCATTCCCTGAGTGTGAGTGCTGCACAGCAGTGTGTGGTGACTGCATTCCCTGAGTGTGAGTGTGTGGTGGCTGCATTCCCTGAGTGTGAGTGCTGCATAGTGTGTGGTGGCTGCATTCCCTGAGTGTGAGTGCTGCACAGTGTGTGTGGTGACTGCATTCCCTGAGTGTGAGTGCTGCACAGCAGTGTGTGGTGACTGCATTCCCTGAGTGTGAGTACTGTACACTGTGTGTGGTGACTGCATTCCCTGAGTGTGAGTGCTGCACAGCAGTGTGTGGTGGCTGCATTCCCTGAGTGTAAGTGCTGCACAGCAGTGTGTGGTGGCTGCATTCCCTGAGTGTGAGTGCTGCACAGCAGTGTGTGGTGACTGCATTCCCTGAGTGTGAGTGTGTGGTGACTGCATTCCCTGAGTGTGAGTGCTGCATAGTGTGTGGTGGCTGCATTCCCTGAGTGTGAGTGCTGCACAGTGTGTGTGGTGACTGCATTCCCTGAGTGTGAGTGCTGCACAGCAGTGTGTGTGTGGTGGCTGCATTCCCTGAGTGTGAGTGCTGCACAGTGTGTGTGGTGGCTGCATTCCATGAGTGTGAGTGCTGCACAGTGTGTGTGGTGTCTGCATTCCTTGAGTGTGAGTGCTGCACAGTGTGTGGTGACTGCATTCCCTGAGTGTGAGTGCTGCATAATGTGTGGTGGCTGCATTCCCTGAGTGTAAGTGCTGCATAGTGTGTGGTGGCTGCATTCCCTGAGTGTGAGTGTGTGGTGGCTGCATTCCCTGAGTGTGAGTGCTGCACAGTGTGTGTGGTGACTGCATTCCCTGAGTGTGAGTGCTGCACAGTGTGTGTGGTATCTGCACTCCCTGAGTGTGAGTGCTGCACAGCGGTGTGTGTGGTGGCTGCATTCCCTGAGTGTGAGTACTGCACAGTAGTGTGTGGTGACTGCATTCCCTGAGTGTGGGTGCTGCAAAGCAGTGTGTGTGGTGTCTGCATTCCCTGAATGTGAGTGCTGCACAGCAGTGTGTGTGTGGTGTCTGCATTCCCTGAGTGTGAGTGCTGCACAGCAGTGTGTGTGGTGACTGCATTCCCTGAGTGTGAGTGCTGCACAGTGTGTGTGTGTGGTGACTGCATTCCCTGAGTGTGAGTGCTGCACAGCAGTGTGTGGTGGCTGCATTCCCTGAGTGTGAGTGCTGCATAATGTGTGGTGGCTGCATTCCCTGAGTGTGAGTGCTGCACAGCAGTGTGTTGTGACTGCATTCCCTGAGTGTGAGTGCTGCACAGCAGTGTGTGTGTTGGCTGCATTCCCTGAGTGTGAGTGCTGCATAATGTGTGGTGGCTGCATTCCCTGAGTGTGAGTGCTGCACAGCAGTGTGTGGTGGCTGCATTCCCTGAGTGTGAGTGCTGCATAATGTGTGGTGGCTGCATTCCCTGAGTGTGAGTGCTGCACAGCAGTGTGTGTGTTGGCTGCATTCCCTGAGTGTGAGTGCTGCATAATGTGTGGTGGCTGCATTCCCTGAGTGTGAGTGCTGCACAGCAGTGTGTGGTGGCTGCATTCCCTGAGTGTGAGTGCTGCATAATGTGTGGTGGCTGCATTCCCTGAGTGTGAGTGCTGCACAGCAGTGTGTGTGGTGGCTGCATTCCATGAGTGTGAGTGCTGCACAGTGTGTGGTGACTGCATTCCATGAGTGTGAGTGCTGCACAGTGTGTGGAGACTGCATTCCCCGAGTGTGAGTGCTGCACAGTGTGTGTGGTGGCTGCATTCCCTGAGTGTGAGTGCTGCACAGTGTGTGTAGTATCTGCATTCCCTGAGTGTGAGTGCTGCACAGTGTGTGGGGTGTCTGCATTCCCTGAGTGTGAGTGCTGCATAATGTGTGGTGGCTGTATTCCATGAGTGTGAGTGCTGCATAGTGTGTAGTGGCTGCATTCCCTGAGTGTGAGTGTGTGGTGACTGCATTCCCTGAGTGTGAGTGCTGCACAGCAGTGTGTGGTGACTGCATTCCCTGAATGTGAGTGGTGCATAATGTGTGGTGGCTGCATTCCCTGAGTGTGAGTGCTGCACAGCAGTGTGTGGTGACTGCATTCCCTGAGTGTGAGTGCTGCACAGCAGTGTGTGTGGTGGCTGCATTCCCTGAGTGTGAGTGCTGCATAGTGTGTGGTGGCTGCATTCCCTGAGTGTGAGTGTGTGGTGGCTGCATTCCCTGAGTGTGAGTGCTGTACAGTGTGTGTGGTGACTGCATTCCCTGAGTGTGAGTGCTGCACAGCAGTGTGTGGTGACTGGATTCCCTGAGTGTGAGTGCTGCACAGTTTGTGTGGTGGCTGCATTTCCTGAGTGTGAGTGCTGCACAGCAGTGTGTGTGGTGGCTGCATTCCCTGAGTGTGAGTGCTGCACAGTGTGTGTGTGTGTGTGGTGGCTGCATTCCATGAGTGTGAGTGCTGCACAGTGTGTGTGTGTGGTGGCTGCATTCCATGAGTGTGAGTGCTGCACAGTGTGTGTAGTGTCTGCATTCCCTGAGTGTGAGTGCTGCACAGTGTGTGGGGTGTCTGCATTCCCTGAGTGTGAGTGCTGCACAGTGTGTGTGGTGACTGCATTCCCTGAGTGTGAGTGCTGCATAATGTGTGGTGGCTGTATTCCATGAGTGTGAGTGCTGCACAGTGTGTGTGGTGGCTGCATTCCCTGAGTGTGAGTGCTGCACAGTGTGTGTGGTGGCTGCATTCCATGAGTGTGAGTGCTGCACAGTGTGTGTGGTGGCTGCATTCCCTGAGTGTGAGTGTGTGGTGGCTGCATTCCCTGAGTGTGAGTGCTGCACAGTGTGTGTGTGTGGTGGCTGCATTCCCTGAGTGTGTGTGTGTGTGTGTGTGTGTGTGTGTGTGTGTGTGGTGGCTGCATTCCCTGAGTGTGAGTGCTGCACAGTGTGTGTGGTGGCTGCATTCCATGAGTGTGAGTGCTGCACAGTGTGTGGTGACTGCATTCCCCGAGTGTGAGTGCTGCACAGTGTGTGTGGTGGCTGCATTCCCTGAGTGTGAGTGCTGCACAGTGTGTGTGTGTGGTGGCTGCATTCCATGAGTGTGAGTGCTGCACAGTGTGTGTAGTGTCTGCATTCCCTGAGTGTGAGTGCTGCATAATGTGTGGTGGCTGTATTCCATGAGTGTGAGTGCTGCATAGTGTGTAGTGGCTGCATTCCCTGAGTGTGAGTGTGTGGTGACTGCATTCCCTGAGTGTGAGTGCTGCACAGCGGTGTGTGGTGACTGCATTCCATGAATGTGAGTGCTGCATAATGTGTGGTGGCTGCATTCCCTGAGTGTGAGTGCTGCACAGCAGTGTGTGGTGACTGCATTCCCTGAGTGTGAGTGTGTGGTGGCTGCATTCCCTGAGTGTGAGTGCTGCATAGTGTGTGGTGGCTGCATTCCCTGAGTGTGAGTGTGTGGTGGCTGCATTCCCTGAGTGTGAGTGCTGTACAGTGTGTGTGGTGACTGCATTCCCTGAGTGTGAGTGCTGCACAGCAGTGTGTGGTGACTGCATTCCCCGAGTGTGAGTGCTGCACAGTTTGTGTGGTGACTGGATTCCCTGAGTGTGAGTGCTGCACAGTTTGTGTGGTGGCTGCATTTCCTGAGTGTGAGTGCTGCACAGCAGTGTGTGTGGTGGCTGCATTCCCTGAGTGTGAGTGCTGCACAGTGTGTGTGGTGGCTGCATTCCCTGAGTGTGAGTGCTGCACAGTGTGTGTGTGTGTGTGTGTGTGGTGGCTGCATTCCATGAGTGTGAGTGCTGCACAGTGTGTGTGGTGGCTGCATTCCCTGAGTGTGAGTGTGTGGTGGCTGCATTCCCTGAGTGTGAGTGCTGCACAGTGTGTGTGGTGACTGCATTCCCTGAGTGTGAGTGCTGCATAATGTGTGGTGGCTGTATTCCATGAGTGTGAGTGCTGCACAGCAGTGTGTGTGGTGGCTGCATTCCCTGAGTGTGAGTGCTGCATAATGTGTGGTGGCTGTATTCCATGAGTGTGAGTGCTGCACAGCAGTGTGTGTGGTGGCTGCATTCCCTGAGTGTGAGTGCTGCACAGTGTGTGTGGTGGCTGCATTCCCTGAGTGTGAGTGCTGCACAGTGTGTGTGTGTGTGGTGGCTGCATTCCATGAGTGTGAGTGCTGCACAGTGTGTGTAGTGTCTGCATTCCCTGAGTATGAGTGCTGCACAGTGTGTGGGGTGTCTGCATTCCCTGAGTGTGAGTGCTGCACAGTGTGTGTGGTGACTGCATTCCCTGAGTGTGAGTGCTGCATAATGTGTGGTGGCTGTATTCCATGAGTGTGAGTGCTGCATAGTGTGTAGTGGCTGCATTCCATGAGTGTGAGTGCTGCACAGTGTGTGGTGACTGCATTCCCCGAGTGTGAGTGCTGCACAGTGTGTGTGGTGGCTGCATTCCCTGAGTGTGAGTGCTGCACAGTGTGTGTGTGTGGTGGCTGTATTCCATGAGTGTGAGTGCTGCACAGTGTGTGTGTGTGGTGGCTGCATTCCATGAGTGTGAGTGCTGCACAGTGTGTGGGGTGTCTGCATTCCCTGAGTGTGAGTGCTGCACAGTGTGTGTGGTGACTGCATTCCCTGAGTGTGTGGTGGCTGCATTCCCTGAGTGTGAGTGCTGCATAGTGTGTGGTGGCTGCATTCCCTGAGTGTGAGTGTGTGGTGGCTGCATTCCCTGAGTGTGAGTGCTGTACAGTGTGTGTGGTGACTGCATTCCCTGAGTGTGAGTGCTGCACAGCAGTGTGTGGTGACTGCATTCCCCGAGTGTGA
Organism: Pseudophryne corroboree; assembly: GCF_028390025.1. Taxonomy (NCBI): domain Eukaryota; kingdom Metazoa; phylum Chordata; class Amphibia; order Anura; family Myobatrachidae; genus Pseudophryne; species Pseudophryne corroboree. The sequence continues at coordinate 20,443,566 of NC_086452.1, forward strand.
GTGCTGCACAGTTTGTGTGGTGGCTGCATTTCCTGAGTGTGAGTGCTGCACAGCAGTGTGTGTGGTGGCTGCATTCCCTGAGTGTGAGTGCTGCACAGTGTGTGGTGACTGCATTCCATGAGTGTGAGTGCTGCACAGTGTGTGGTGACTGCATTCCCCGAGTGTGAGTGCTGCACAGTGTGTGTGGTGGCTGCATTCCCTGAGTGTGAGTGCTGCACAGTGTGTGTGTGTGTGTGGTGGCTGCATTCCATGAGTGTGAGTGCTGCACAGTGTGTGTAGTGTCTGCATTCCCTGAGTGTGAGTGCTGCACAGTGTGTGTGGTGACTGCATTCCCTGAGTGTGAGTGCTGCATAATGTGTGGTGGCTGTATTCCATGAGTGTGAGTGCTGCACAGCAGTGTGTGTGGTGGCTGCATTCCCTGAGTGTGAGTGCTGCACAGTGTGTGTGGTGACTGCATTCCCTGAGTGTGAGTGCTGCATAATGTGTGGTGGCTGTATTCCATGAGTGTGAGTGCTGCACAGCAGTGTGTGTGGTGGCTGCATTCCCTGAGTGTGAGTGCTGCACAGTGTGTGTGGTGGCTGCATTCCCTGAGTGTGGGTGCTGCACAGTGTGTGTGTGTGGTGGCTGCATTCCATGAGTGTGAGTGCTGCACAGTGTGTGTAGTGTCTGCATTCCCTGAGTGTGAGTGCTGCACAGTGTGTGGGGTGTCTGCATTCCCTGAGTGTGAGTGCTGCACAGTGTGTGTGGTGACTGCATTCCCTGAGTGTGAGTGCTGCATAATGTGTGGTGGCTGTATTCCATGAGTGTGAGTGCTGCATAGTGTGTAGTGGCTGCATTCCATGAGTGTGAGTGCTGCACAGTGTGTGGTGACTGCATTCCCCGAGTGTGAGTGCTGCACAGTGTGTGTGGTGGCTGCATTCCCTGAGTGTGAGTGCTGCACAGTGTGTGTGGTGGCTGTATTCCATGAGTGTGAGTGCTGCACAGTGTGTGTGTGTGGTGGCTGCATTCCATGAGTGTGAGTGCTGCACAGTGTGTGGGGTGGCTGCATTCCCTGAGTGTGAGTGCTGCACAGTGTGTGTGGTGACTGCATTCCCTGAGTGTGAGTGCTGCATAATGTGTGGTGGCTGTATTCCATGAGTGTGAGTGCTGCATAGTGTGTGGTGACTGCATTCCCTGAGTGTGAGTGCTGCACAGCGGTGTGTGGTGACTGCATTCCCTGAATGTGAGTGCTGCATAATGTGTGGTGGCTGCATTCCCTGAGTGTGAGTGCTGCATAGTGTGTGGTGACTGCTTTCCCTGAGTGTGAGTGCTGCACAGTTTGTGTGGTGACCGGATTCCCTGAGTGTGAGTGCTGCACATCAGTGTGTGGTGGCTGCATTCCCTGAGTGTGAGTGCTGCACAGCAGTGTGTGTGGTGGCTGCATTCCCTGAGTGTGAGTGCTGCACAGCAGTGTGTGGTGGCTGCATTCCCTGAGTGTGAGTGCTGCACAGCAGTGTGTGTGGTGGCTGCATTCCATGAGTGTGAGTGCTGCACAGTGTGTGTGGTGGCTGCATTCCCTGACTGTGATTGTGTGGTGGCTGCATTCCCTGAGTGTGAGTGCTGCACAGCGGTGTGTGGTGGCTGCATTCCCTGAGTGTGAGTGCTGCACAGCATTTCCTGAGTGTGAGTGCTGCATAGTGTGTGGTGGCTGCATTCCCTGACTGTGATTGTGTGGTGGCTGCATTCCCTGAGTGTGAGTGCTGCACAGCAGTGTGTGTGGTGGCTGCATTCCCTGAGTGTGAGTGCTGCACAGCAGTGTGTGTGGTGGCTGCATTCCCTGAGTGTGAATGCTGCACAGTGTGTGGGGTGTCTGCATTCCCTGAGTGTGAGTGCTGCATAATGTGTGGTGGCTGTATTCCATGAGTGTGAGTGCTGCATAGTGTGTAGTGGCTGCATTCCCTGAGTGTGAGTGTGTGGTGACTGCATTCCCTGAGTGTGAGTGCTGCACAGCGGTGTGTGGTGACTGCATTCCCTGAATGTGAGTGCGGCATAATGTGTGGTGGCTGCATTCCCTGAGTGTGAGTGCTGCACAGCAGTGTGTGGTGACTGCATTCCCTGAGTGTGAGTGTGTGGTGGCTGCATTCCCTGAGTGTGAGTGCTGCATAGTGTGTGGTGGCTGCATTCCCTGAGTGTGAGTGTGTGGTGGCTGCATTCCCTGAGTGTGAGTGCTGTACAGTGTGTGTGGTGACTGCATTCCCTGAGTGAGAGTGCTGCACAGCAGTGTGTGGTGACTGCATTCCCCGAGTGTGAGTGCTGCACAGTTTGTGTGGTGACTGGATTCCCTGAGTGTGAGTGCTGCACAGTTTGTGTGGTGGCTGCATTTCCTGAGTGTGAGTGCTGCACAGCAGTGTGTGTGGTGGCTGCATTCCCTGAGTGTGAGTGCTGCACAGTGTGTGGTGACTGCATTCCATGAGTGTGAGTGCTGCACAGTGTGTGGTGACTGCATTCCCCGAGTGTGAGTGCTGCACAGTGTGTGTGGTGGCTGCATTCCCTGAGTGTGAGTGCTGCACAGTGTGTGTGTGTGTGTGGTGGCTGCATTCCATGAGTGTGAGTGCTGCACAGTGTGTGTGTGTGGTGGCTGCATTCCATGAGTGTGAGTGCTGCACAGTGTGTGTGTGTGTGTGGTGGCTGCATTCCATGAGTGTGAGTGCTGCACAGTGTGTGTAGTGTCTGCATTCCCTGAGTGTGAGTGCTGCACAGCAGTGTGTGTGGTGACTGCATTCCCTGAGTGTGAGTGCTGCATAATGTGTGGTGGCTGTATTCCATGAGTGTGAGTGCTGCACAGCAGTGTGTGTGGTGGCTGCATTCCCTGAGTGTGAGTGCTGCACAGTGTGTGTGGTGGCTGCATTCCCTGAGTGTGAGTGCTGCACAGTGTGTGTGTGTGGTGGCTGCATTCCATGAGTGTGAGTGCTGCACAGTGTGTGTAGTGTCTGCATTCCCTGAGTGTGAGTGCTGCACAGTGTGTGGGGTGTCTGCATTCCCTGAGTGTGAGTGCTGCACAGTGTGTGTGGTGACTGCATTCCCTGAGTGTGAGTGCTGCATAATGTGTGGTGGCTGTATTCCATGAGTGTGAGTGCTGCATAGTGTGTAGTGGCTGCATTCCCCGAGTGTGAGTGCTGCACAGTGTGTGGTGACTGCATTCCCCGAGTGTGAGTGCTGCACAGTGTGCGTGGTGGCTGCATTCCCTGAGTGTGAGTGCTGCACAGTGTGTGTGTGTGTGGTGGCTGCATTCCATGAGTGTGAGTGCTGCACAGTGTGTGTGTGTGGTGGCTGCATTCCATGAGTGTGAGTGCTGCACAGTGTGTGGGGTGTCTGCATTCCCTGAGTGTGAGTGCTGCACAGTGTGTGTGGTGACTGCATTCCCTGAGTGTGAGTGCTGCATAATGTGTGGTGGCTGTATTCCATGAGTGTGAGTGCTGCATAGTGTGTGGTGACTGCATTCCCTGAGTGTGAGTGCTGCACAGCGGTGTGTGGTGACTGCATTCCCTGAGTGTGAGTGCTGCATAGTGTGTGGTGGCTGCATTCCCTGAGTGTGAGTGCTGCACAGCAGTGTGTGGTGACTGCATTCCCTGAGTGTGAGTGTGTGGTGGCTGCATTCCCTGAGTGTGAGTGCTGCATAGTGTGTGGTGGCTGCATTCCCTGAGTGTGAGTGTGTGGTGGCTGCATTCCCTGAGTGTGAGTGCTGTACAGTGTGTGTGGTGACTGCATTCCCTGAGTGAGAGTGCTGCACAGCAGTGTATGGTGACTGCATTCCCCGAGTGTGAGTGCTGCACAGTTTGTGTGGTGACTGGATTCCCTGAGTGTGAGTGCTGCACAGTTTGTGTGGTGGCTGCATTTCCTGAGTGTGAGTGCTGCACAGCAGTGTGTGTGGTGGCTGCATTCCCTGAGTGTGAGTGCTGCACAGTGTGTGGTGACTGCATTCCATGAGTGTGAGTGCTGCACAGTTTGTGTGGTGACTGGATTCCCTGAGTGTGAGTGCTGCACATCAGTGTGTGGTGGCTGCATTCCCTGAGTGTGAGTGCTGCACAGCAGTGTGTGTGGTGGCTGCATTCCCTGAGTGTGAGTGCTGCACAGCAGTGTGTGGTGGCTGCATTCCCTGAGTGTGAGTGCTGCACAGCAGTGTGTGTGGTGGCTGCATTCCATGAGTGTGAGTGCTGCACAGTGTGTGTGGTGGCTGCATTCCCTGACTCTGATTGTGTGGTGGCTGCATTCCCTGAGTGTGAGTGCTGCACAGCGGTGTGTGGTGGCTGCATTCCCTGAGTGTGAGTGCTGCACAGCAGTGTGTGTGGTGGTTGCATTTCCTGAGTGTGAGTGCTGCATAGTGTGTGGTGGCTGCATTCCCTGACTGTGATTGTGTGGTGGCTGCATTCCCTGAGTGTGAGTGCTGCACAGCAGTGTGTGTGGTGGCTGCATTCCCTGAGTGTGAGTGCTGCACAGCAGTGTGTGTGGTGGCTGCATTTCCTGAGTGTGAGTGCTGCATAGTGTGTGGTGGCTGCATTCCCTGACTGTGATTGTGTGGTGGCTGCATTCCCTGAGTGTGAGTGCTGCACAGCAGTGTGTGTGGTGGCTGCATTCCCTGAGTGTGAGTGCTGCACAGCAGTGTGTGTGGTGGCTGCATTCCCTGAGTGTGAGTGCTGCACAGCAGTGTGTGGGGGTAATGTCCCCCCAGTGTGAGTGCTAGTAGTTGTACGGAATACTGTGTAGTGGTAACGTTACTGCAGCATGAACTGTACAGAACATTACGTGTCTGCTATAGATGAACATTACTAACTTATCTGCAGAGTATTTTACTATGTAACGTACAGCTGTCAGATGTTACATACTATTGTATTTTAAAAGGGCAATCCTGAGAGAACATTAGGTATTTTGCATGTAACCAAGATCACTGTGTGAAGGCTACGAGACGGTTTGTGGTTATTAAAATTGTTCTTGGTTTGTTTCTTCAGGCTGCTGTTAGTGATTTTAGTTCAATGCTATCTGTTTGTCATGACAACCACAGTCACATGGCACATTTTGTACTAGGGAGCAGAGAAGCTTTGGAACACCCCTCTGACGTGCTGTCTGTGCTGCAGGATCCTCCCTTCCCCTCTGCCAGCACACGGTATGCTCAGAGCTGTGCGGCTACGTGGGTGTGACTGGCAGTTGTACAGTACTTTACACCCCACCAGAAAGACTTTGAGAAAGAGATTATAATTTATAGGCGGACAGCCAGGAGCAGATGAATGCTTAAAAAGTGCTTAACTTGCTACTTAAAGATGAATAGATACATTAAACTTTTTGGAATTGCTGATTTAAGGCCTAATTCAGTAAAGATCGCTTTACTGCAGCTCCCGACGGTAGGGAAAATGTGCACGCGCAGAACCCATCATGATTGACATGCAGATGCGTTCAGCGGGAGGTACGGGGGCGGGTGGCATTGGGGAAATGGGGGCGTGTTGCCCCCTTTTTCCAGGATTGGCAAGGCCAAGGACTGCCGTCGCAGAGGAACATCGTGATCAATGGTTGCGATGTTCATCACATGCTATTGAGGCCTGGCCAACCTGTGGCTTGCCAGATGTTGTGAAACTACTAGTCCCAGCATGCCCTGCCACAGTTATAGCATTCCCTTATAGCACAATTGTGGCAGGGCATGCTGGGACTTGGAGTTTCACAACAGCTGGAGAGCCATTGATTGGCCAGACCTGTGCTATTGCATCGCAAATGCTTGAAGGAGGTGGAATGCACTTCCCCTCCATTTACATTACAAAGCTGCATTATTTCATGGAAGACCATGTTTATCAAAGTATGTGTCCAAGGGGGTTATTCAGGTTTCTTAGCAAACCAAAAAATAATAATAATACACTAATGGGCAAAACCATGCTGCACTGCAGGTGGGGCGGATGTAACATGTGCAGAGAGAGTTAGATGTGGGTGTGGTGTGTTCATTCTGAGATCTAAATTGCAGTGTAAAAATAAAGCAGCCAGTATTTACCCTGCACAGAAACAATATAACCCACCCAAATCTGACTCTGTCTGCACATGTTACATGTGCCCCACCTGCAGTGCACATGGTGTTACACATTTGGGTGCTTTTTTGGTTTACTAACAACTCTGAATAACCCCCTTAGGCCCTTAATTTGATGTTGCAAAATGTTGATACTTGGTTTTACATGATATAATCTTTCCCTTCATACAGTGGTTCTCAAACTGAGTGCCGTGGTACCCTGGGGTTCCCTGGATCGGTGGTTTAGGACCAATTCAAATAATTTCTGGTCAATGTAATAGTATGTAATCATAACATGTGGATAAACAGAAGCAAATCCTGTCCCCACCACATAACCAACCCCAAGGATGACGTATAAACACAATTCAATGAATTTAATATTTTTTTTTCTAAATTTCTCAGTAAGAAACTTTTGGCCCTGGAGGTGCCATGAAAAAAATTGTGATACATTAGGGCGCCGTGATTCAAAACAGTTTGGGAACCGCTGCTCTAGTATACAAGTGACATTTCTTAAGGCCCATACACAAAGACGATGTCGCTCTGTGAGCGACATCGTCTAACGTTTCCCCCTCCCGGGCCGGCCGGTCGGCGGCCGCCTGTACGCACTGAGCGATATGACCGCTCATATCGCTCAGTGACGTCACGCCCCCGCCAGCCCTGCATGAAGGTCGTGGACGACAGTCCACATCCTTCATGCATGCCCTACCGACAGCGACGATCGTTGCCGACCCGCGGGGCCGCGCATCGGTCGTCGCTGGCGGCATACACACTTAACGATATAATGAGCGACGTCGCTCAAGGAGGGGGAAAATGAGCGACGTCGCTCATTATATCGTTAAGTGTGTATGGACCTTTAGTCATTGCACACAGAGGGGTGTACTCAGGGGCAGTATATTGATGGAATTTGACTTAATTTCTTTGACATTTTTGGGTACATCTTCAATTGGCCGTGAGATTCTAATCCAAGTCCCAACATTTTACTATAGAATAACAATTCTTCCCTACCCTGCTGTATGGCTACCAGAGAAAAGCGTGTTAAATCCTATAGAAATTACCGCCGCTACATTTCTTTCAGCCAATTAAAAAGCAGAAACCCAGTGGCCGGCCGGAATTTCACACGCCACAGGGAGCAATAATTGCATCAGACAATATGCCCCTGGATTTTTACCAGATGTCACTTTTTTTATTATAATGGTTGTTCTTCTGCCTCTATAATTGCTCATTATCCTCCCCCCTCCTTCTGGTCGTCCGTGTTAGCCAAGGTTCTGATTTTAGGGCTTAATTCAGTAAGGATCGCACATTCTTTGTGTAATCCTTTTGCTAGCATGCTGGGGGCCGCCCATCGCAGGGCAGCCACCGCGATCACGCCCCTGTTCGTGCTGCCCCGCAACACTCAATCTCCGCCCTGGAAACGGAGCGTTGCTGTCCCCCGCCCCGCGACTGTCTCTGCCTGATTGACAGGCAGAGGCGATCGCATTTTCTGCGCGCCCCCGTAGAAAATGCGGGTGCTGCGCATGCGGCTGCATCTTTTTCTCACTTTTTGCGGTTGGATTGCGCATTGCGATCCAACCTGAATTAGGTCCTTAGTCTGCATCCAGGACCCCCTCACCTCTGTCCCCCCAAGTGTGCTGCTTTGGCGTTATCATTGATTCTGCCCTCTCCCTCTCTCCCCACGTCCAGTCTGTCTCACATTCATGCTGTTTCCACCTTCCCATTTCCCACCTGGACTATTGCAACCTTCTCCCTTCCTCTCACCACTACTTCATGCTGCTGGCATTTACCACTTCCACCAGCCTGTGTCGTCTTACCCCTCCGCCAACCATTTCACTGGCCCGCCATCAACCTCTGAGTACAATCGCACTCCGCACCCTCACATATACAGCCCTCAGCCTGTTGTTATCTTTCTGTAGTAAGAGATTCCCTAATTGTAGTTGATGAAATAGCAGCATAAGGATCGGCACTGCCTGTTACACCGTACTACAATGATGTGCTCCTCACTGCGCCAGTTCCTGACTCCTCTTTCTGTGTTCTACAAACGTTCTCGGCTTCCACTGGGATCAGTCCCATTACCCATAAATCACATTCGTATTAAAAGGAATTTATAGGCGTTGTAAGTAAACAAAGCAAATTTATGAGTCAACGAAAATTCTTGTCCACAATTCTGTAACTACGTCTCAAGTCTGTTTATACTAGCTTGAAAACTTAATACAGTATATAAAAAAAAATTCTAATTAGTTTTAAATGTCCTTAATATGACGCTGTGTGGATACATTATAGGCAATCCGTACACTGTGGCAGTGGCAAACGCAGGATTTCTAGAGGGGGGTTTCCAAATGCAGTCCACAATCTCCCACTTGGCGAAACATGGAATACAGTATTAATATTTAACACAATATATGGTCTATAGTATAGGCTGCATCAAACATATTTAAATAATATAAATAAGCTAAGTAATCAGGAAAAGGTTAAACATACTATAAATAATTACATAAACATAATAGAACCAGTACTGCACTTTCTATGCAAACATTCTCCCACCTCATGGTAAGGCTCCTGTCTCTTTTTCCTGGTAGCTACTCTCTGGTCCAGTGCACTGATTGAGGACTCAGAAACACACACACAGCAAACTTGGTAGAAGAAGCTTCTATCACTGGGCATGTGCAGCAGCTCCGCTCTGTCCCTTAAATTGCATGATGTGGTGTCGTCTCTATGAATCGTATTATATACCATTGCTATTTTTGTTATAATTTGCGCAACTTGCCAATAGGAGGGGGGTTTCTGGGCAACCAGAATCCCCCCCTGCGTTTGCCCATGTGTGGCACAGGTGCTTTATAAGTTTTAAATGTTCTGTTCAACGGAATTTGGTTTTCCGTGTAGGACTGGATTGAGAACTCCTGGCCTGACCCAGGGATGGGCGCAGGCCGTACAGCAGCTGTTTTCAGACGCAGCTGCTGTAGGAAAATATGCAAAGCAGAAGGAGGCGTTGTGGAAATGGACACCTGCCTGCCTGCTTGTGCGATCCGCTGCTACTTTCGAAGTCGTGATTGACATAATGCCAATGTTTTAGGGGCGGCGACAGCGTTTCAAAAAACAGCGTGCAAAAGCCAGTGGCTGCTTCCTTTGGACACTGCTTCACTGGCTCTAGGGGCATAAATTTCCCAGTTATCCAAGGGTTACTCATATGGCCGATGTTCCTGCAGATAATCCGATGCCGCGTCATTGGATTACAGAAGCCGCCACCTCCTCCTGCGGTATTACCATTTTCTTGCACAGCCGCTGTATACAGAGATACAGCCGCTGTGCTGTTCCATCATCTCTCTATCAGCCCGTGTGCAGCACCTATTTACACTGCTGCCATCATGACAAAATAAAAGCAGGGACCAATGTGATAATGATTAATGTCTCGTGTCTTTCACACGAATCCAGTAGATGGAAGAGTTGTAACCCCACCCGGATTACTTACATTTCTCTGTTGTTACTCAGGGTGTGTGGGACTATGGATTGGTACACTATTATTCATAAAACACAAACATAGTACACCGTGTGTCGCTGTACGCCGGGTACACGTACCATGGGGCACACTGCGGCGATATGTACTGTTACACTGAGTATTGTTACTGGGGCGCACTGCGGGGATACGTACTGTTACACTGAGTACTGTTACTGGAGTGCACTGTGGGGATACGTACTGTTACTGGAGCGCTCTGCGGGGATATTGACTGTTACACTGAGTATTGTTACTGGAGCGCACTGTGGGGATACGTACTGTTACACTGAGTACTGTTACTGGAGCGCTCTGCGGGGATATTGACTGTTACACTGAGTATTGTTACTGGAGCGCACTGTGGGGATACGTACTGTTACACTGAGTACTGTTACTGGAGTGCTCTGCGGGGATATTGACTGTTACACTGAGTATTGTTACTGGAGCGCACTGTGGGGATACGTACTGTTACACTGAGTACTGTTACTGGAGCGCTCTGCGGGGATATTGACTGTTACACTGAGTATTGTTACTGGAGCGCACTGTGGGGATACGTACTGTTACACTGAGTACTGTTACTGGAGCGCTCTGCGGGGATATTGACTGTTACACTGAGTATTGTTACTGGAGCGCACTGTGGGGATACGTACTGTTACACTGAGTACTGTTACTGGAGTGCTCTGCGGGGATATTGACTGTTACACTGAGTATTGTTACGGGGGCACAATGTGGGAATACAGACTGTAAAAATGAGTACTGTTACTGGGGCACTCTGCGGGAATATTGACTGTTACACTGAGTATTGTTACTGGAGCGCACTGTGGGGATACGTACTGTTACACTGAGTACTGTTACTGGAGCGCTCTGCGGGGATATTGACTGTTACACTGAGTATTGTTACTGGAGAACACTGTGGGGATACGTACTGTTACACTGAGTATTGTTATGGGAGCACAATGTGGGATTACAGACTGTAACAGTGAGTACTGTTACTGGAGCGCACTGCGGGGATACGTGCTGTTACACTGAGTATTGTTAGTGGGGCGCACTGGGGATATGGACTATTACACGGAGTACTGTTACGGGGGCACAATGCGAGAATATGGACTGTAACACGGAGTACTGTTACTGGGGGCGTGCTGCGGGGATATGGACTGTAACAGTGAGTACTGTTACTGGGATACGGACAGTAACACGGAGTAATGTTACTGGGGCACGCTGCAGTGATATAGACTATTACACTAAGTACTGTTACTAGGGCGTGCTCTGAGGATATGGGCTGTGTACGGAGTACTGTTACTGGGGCACACTGCGGGGATACACTGGGCACTGTTACTGGGGCATGCTGCGGGGATACAGACTGATACACTGAGTATTGTTTTTGGGGCGTGCTATGAGGATATGGGCTATATACAGAGTACTTTTACTGGGGTGTGCTGCAGGGATACGGACTGTTGCACAGAGTACTGTTACTGGGGCATACGGCGGGTATATATACTGTAACATTGAGTACTGTTACTAGGGATCACTGCGGGATATGGCCTGTTACTCTGAGTACTGTTACTGGGGCATACTGTGGGAATACGGCCTGTTACACTGAGTACTGTTACTGGGGCGTACTGCGGGGATATAGACTGTAACATTGAGTACTGTTACTGGGGGATGCTGCAGGGAAACAGGCTGTTAAAATGAGTACTGTTACTCTGGCGCACTGTGGGAATACGGCTTGTTACACTGAGTACTGTTACCGGGGAACACTGCGGGGATACAGGCTGTTACATTGAGTACTGTTACTGGGGAAATGAGCTGTTACACTGAGTACTGTTACTTTGGCACACTGCGGACATACAGATTTACACTGAGTACTTTTACTGTGGCACACTGGGGATACAGAGCATTACACTGAGTACTGTTACTGGGGCGCACTGCGGGGATGTAGACTGTACCATTGAATACTGTTACTGGGGAACACTGCGGGGATACGGACTGTTACACTGAGTACTGTTACTGGGGAACACTGCAGGGATACGGACTGCTGCACCGAGTACTGTTACTGGGGAACACTGCAGGGATACGGACAGTTACACTGAGTACTGTTATTGAGGAACACCGCGGGTATATGTGCTGGTACAGGGATACGGACTGTTGCACTGAGTACTTGTTACTGGGGAACACTGCAGGGATACGGACTGTTACAGTGAGTACTGTTACTAGGGGGAACTGATGGGATACGGACTGTTACACTGAGTACTGTTACTGGGGCACACTGTGGGGATACGGACTGTTACTATTACGGGGGAACACTGCAGGGATACGGACTGTTAAACTGAGTACTGTTATTGGAGAACACTGCCAGTATATGTGCTGTTACTGGGGTACAGGGATACGGACTGTTGCACTGAGTACTGTTACTGGGGAACACTGCAGGGATACGGACTGTTACTGGGGAACACTGCAGGGATACGGACTGTAACGCTGAGTCCAGTTACTAGGGGGAACTGATGGGGTACGGACTGTTACACTGAGTACTGTTACTGGGGCACACTGCAGGGATGCGTACTGTTACTGGGGAACACTGCGGGTATACGTACTGTTACTGGGGAACACTGTAGGGATACGGACTGTAAAGGTGCATACACACTGAGCGCTTTTCCCCCCTGCCCAGCGATGTCAGCGGGGGTGAGCGGCTTTCCATAGCAGGACGCTATGAAAAGCCGCTCAACCCGCCATTCATCTACTGGTAATACCAGTAGTTGAACGGCGGCAGCCAGCGATGAAGCGGGAACTGTTGCACTGAGTACTGTTACTGGGGAACACTGCAGGGATACATGCTGGTACCCGGGAACACTGCAGGGATACGGACTGTTACTGGGGAACACTGCAGGGATACGGACTTATACTGAGTATTGTTACTGGGGAACACTGCCGGTATACATACTGTTACTGGGGAACACTGCAGGGATAAGGACTGTTACACTGAGTACTGTTACAGTCCGTATCCCTGCAGTATTCCCCAGTAACAGTACTCAGTGTAACAGTCCTTATTCCTGCAGTGTTCCCCAGTAACAGTATGTATACCGGCAGTGTTCCCCAGTAACAATACTCTGTATAAGTCCGTATCCCTGCAGTGTTCCCCAGTAACAGTCCGTATCCCTGCAGTGTTCCCCAGTAACAGTACTCAGTGCAACAGTCCGTATCCCTGTACCCCAGTAACAGTAAATAAACCCACAGTGTTCCCCAGTAACAGTACTCAGTGTAACAGTCCGTATCCCTGCAGTGTTCCCCAGTAATAGTAACAGTCCGTATCCCCACAGTGTGCCCCAGTAACAGTACTCAGTGTAACAGTCCGTATCCCTGCAGTGTTCCCCAGTAACAGTACTCAGTGCAGCACTCTGTATACCTGCAGTGTTCCCCAGTAACAGTACTCAGTGTAACAGTCCATATCCCTGCAGTGTTTCCCAGTAACAGTACTCAGTGTTACAGTCCGTATCCCTGCAGTGTTCCCCAGTAACACTGAGTACTGTTACTGGGGAACACTGTGGGTATACATGCTGTTACTGGGGAACACTGCAGGGATACGGACTGTAACACTGATTACTGTTGCTAGGGGGAACTGACGGGATACGGCCTGTTACACTGAGTACTGTTATTGGGGAACACTGTGGGGATACGGACTGTTACTATTACTGGGGAACACTGCATGGATATGGACTGTTACACTGAGTACTGTTATTGGGGAACACTGCAGGGATACGTGCTGTTACTGGGGAACACTGCAGGGATACGGACTGTTACACTGAGTACTGTTACTGGGGAACACTGCAGGGATACGGACTGTTACACTGAGTACTGTTACTGGGGAACACTGCAGGGATACGGACTGCTGCACTGAGTACTGTTACTGGGGAACACTGCAGGGATACGGACTGTTACACTGAGTACTGTTATTGAGGAACACCGCGGGTATATGTGCTGTTACTGGGGTACAGGGATACGGACTGTTGCACAGAGTACTTTTACTGGGGAACACTGCAGGGATACGGACTGTTACACTGAGTACTGTTACTGGGGAACACTGTGGGTATACATGCTGTTACTGGGGAACACTGCAGGGATACGGACTGTTACACTGAGTACTGTTACTGGGGAACACTGTGGGTATACATGCTGTTACTGGGGAACACTGCAGGGATACGGACTGTTACACTGAGTACTGTTACTGGGGAACACTGCAGGGATACGGACTGTTACATTGAGTACTGTTACTGGGGAACACTGCAGGGATACGGACTGTTACACTGAGTACTGTTATTTGGGAACGCTGCGGGTATATGTGCTGTTACTGGGGTACAGGGATACGGACTGTTGCACTGAGTACTTTTACTGGGGAACACTGCAGGGATACGGACTGTAACACTGAGTACTGTTACTAGGGGGAACTGACGGAATACGGACTGTTACACTGAGTACTGTTACTGGGGAACACTGTGGGTATACATGATGGTACTGGGGAACACTGCAGGGATACGGACTGTTACACTGAGTACTGGTACTGGGGAACACTGCAGGGATACGTGCTGTTATTATTACTGGGGACCACTGCGGGGATATTCGCTGTTACTATTGCTAGGGAACACGCACTGTTACTGGGGAACCCTGCAGGGATACAGACTGTTACACTGAGTACTGTTACTGGGGAACCCTGCAGGGATGCAGACTGTTACACTGAGTACTGTTACTGGGGCACACTGTGTGGATACGGACTGTTACTATTACTGGGGAACACTGCAGGGATACGGACTGTTACACTGAGTACTGTTACTGGGGAACACTGCAGGGATACGGACAGTGACACTGAGTACTGTTATTGGGGAACACTGCGGGTATGTGCGCTGTTACTGGGGTACAGGGATACGGACTGTTGCACTGAGTACTGTTACTGGGGAACACTGGGTATACATGATGGTACTGGGGAACACTGCAGGGATACGGACTGTTACACTGAGTACTGGTACTGTGGAACACTGCAGGGATACGGACAGTGACACTGAGTACTGTTATTGGGGAACACTGCGGGTATATGTGCTGTTACTGGGGTACAGGGATACGTACTGTTGCACTGAGTACTTGTTACTGGGGAACACTGCAGGGATACGGACTGTATCACTGAGTTCTGTTACTAGGGGTAACTGACGGGATACGGACTGTTACACTGAGTACTGTTACTGGGGCACACTGTGGGGATATGGACTGTTACTATTAGTGGGGAATACTGCAGAGATATGGACTGTTACACGGAGTACTGTTACTGGGGAACACTGTGGGTATACATGCTGTTACTGGGGAACACTGCAGAGATACGGACTAACACTGAGTACTGTTACTAGGGGGAACTGACTGTTACACTGAGCACTGTTACTGGGGCACACTGCAGGGATGCGTGCTGTTACTATTACTGGGGAACACTGCAGTACTGTTACTGGGGAACACTGCGGGTATACGTACTGTTACTGGGGAACACTGCAGGGATACGGACTGTAAAGGTGCATACACACTGAGCGCTTTACCCCCCTGCCCAGCAATGTCAGCGGGGGTGAGCGGCTTTCCATAGCAGGACGCTATGAAAAGCCACTCACCCCGCCATTCATCTGGTAATACCAGTAGTTGAACGGCGGCCGCCAGCGATGAAGCGGGAACGCGCATCGCTTGTTCATACACATTGGGCGGCTTTGAGCTGAAAGCAGCTCAACACACCAAAAGTGAGCTGCTTTCAGCTTAAAATCGCCCAGTGTGTATGGGCCTTTACACTGAGTACTGTTACTGGGGAACATTGCGGGTATACGTGCTGTTACTATTACTGGGGAACACTGCGGGGATACGGACTGTTACACTGAGTACTGTTACTGGGGAACACTGCAGGGATATGGACTTTTACACTGAGTACTGTTACTGGGGAACACTGCAGGGATACGGACTGTTACACTGAGTACTGTTACTAGGGGGTACTGATGGGATGCGGACTGTTACACTGAGTACTGTTACTGGGGCACACTGTGTGTATACATGCTGTTATTGGGGAACACTGCGGGTATATGTGCTGTTACTGGGGTACAGGGATACGGACTGTTGCACTGAGTACTGTTACTGGGGAACACTGCAGGGTTACGGACTGTTACTGGGGAACACTGCAGGGATACGGACTTACACTGAGTATTGTTACTGGGGAACACTGCCGGTATACATGCTGTTACTGGGGAACACTGCAGGGATACGGACTGTAACACTGAGTACTGTTACTGGGGAACACTGTGGGTATACATGCTGTTACTGGGGAACACTGCAGGGATACGGACTGTTACACTGAGTACTGTTACTGGGGAACACTGCAGGGATACGGACTGTTACACTGAGTACTGTTATTGAGGAACACTGCGGGTATATGTGCTGTTACTGGGGTACAGGGATACGGACTGTTGCACTGAGTACTTGTTACTGGGGAACACTGCAGGGATACGGACTGTATCACTGAGTTCTGTTACTAGGGGGAACTGACGGGATACGGACTGTTACACTGAGTACTGTTACTGGGGCACACTGGGGATATGGACTGTTACTATTACTGGGGAATACTGCAGAGATATGGACTGTTACACGGAGTACTGTTACTGGGGAACACTGCAGAGATACGGACTAACACTGAGTACTGTTACTAGGGGGAACTGACTGTTACACTGAGCACTGTTACTGGGGCACACTGCGGGGATGCTGTCTATTACATTGAGTACTGTTACTGGGGAAAACTGGCGGTATACATGCTGTTACTGTTACTGGGGAACACTTCAGGGATACGGACTGTTACACTGAGTACTGTTACTGGGGAACACTGCGGGTATACGTGCTTTTACTATTACTGGGGAACACTGCGGGTATACATGCTGTTACTGTTACTGGGGAACACTTCAGGGATACGGACTGTTGCACTGAGTACTGTTACTGGGGAACATTGCGGGTATACGTGCTGTTATTATTACTGGGGCACACTGCGGGGACACGCACTGTTACTGGGGAACCCTGCAGGGATGCAGACTGTTACACTGAGTACTGTTACTGGGGAACCCTGCAGGGATACAGACTGTTACACTGAGTACTGTTACTGGGGAACCCTGCAGGGATACAGACTGTTACACTGAGTACTGTTACTGGGGAACCCTGCAGGGATACAGACTGTTACACTGAGTACTGTTACTGGGGAACCCTGCAGGGATACAGACTGTTACACTGAGTACTGTTACTGGGGAACACTGCGGGTATACGTGCTTTTACTATTACTGGGGAACACTGCGGGGATACGTCCTGTTACTATTACTGGGGAACGCTGGGGGTATACGTGCTGTTACTATTACTGGGGCACACTGCGGGGATACGTCCTGTTACTATTACTGGGGAACACTGCGGGGATACGTCCTGTTACTATTACTGGGGAACACTGCGGGGATACGTCCTGTTACTATTACTGGGGAACACTGCGGGGATACGTCATGTTACTATTACTGGGGCACACTGCGGGGATACGTCCTGTTACTATTACTGGGGAACACTGCGGGGATACGTCCTGTTACTATTACTAGTGCACACTGCGGGGATACGTCCTGTTACTATTACTGGGGAACACTGCGGGGATACGTCCTGTTACTATTACTGGGGAACACTGCGGGGATACGTCCTGTTACTATTACTGGGGAACACTGCGGGGATACGTCCTGTTACTATTACTGGGGAACACTGCGGGGATACGTCATGTTACTATTACTGGGGCACACTGCGGGGATACGTCCTGTTACTATTACTGGGGAACACTGCGGGGATACGTCCTGTTACTATTACTAGTGCACACTGCGGGGATACGTCCTGTTACTATTACTGGGGAACACTGCGGGGATACGTCCTGTTACTATTACTGGGGAACACTGCGGGGATACGTCCTGTTACCATTACTAGTGCACACTGCGGGGATACGTCCTGTTACTATTACTGGGGAACACTGCGGGGATACGTCCTGTTACTATTACTAGTGCACACTGCGGGGATACGTCCTGTTACTATTACTGGGGAACACTGCGGGGATACGTCCTGTTACTATTACTGGGGAACACTGCGGGGATACGTCCTGTTACTATTACTGGGGAACACTGCGGGGATACGTCCTGTTACCATTACTAGTGCACACTGCGGGGATACGTCCTGTTACTATTACTGGGGAACACTGCGGGGATACGTCCTGTTACTATTACTGGGGCACACTGCGGGGATACGTCCTGTTACTATTACTGGGGAACACTGCGGGGATACGTCCTGTTACTATTACTGGGGCACACTGCGGGGATACGTCCTGTTACTATTACTGGGGAACACTGCGGGGATACGTCCTGTTACTATTACTGGGGCACACTGCGGGGATACGTCCTGTTACTATTACTGGGGCACACTGCGGGGATACGTCCTGTTACTATTACTAGTGCACACTGCGGGGATACGTCCTGTTACTATTACTGGGGAACACTGCGGGGATACGTCCTGTTACTATTACTGGGGCACACTGCGGGGATACGTCCTGTTACTATTACTAGTGCACACTGCGGGGATACGTCCTGTTACTATTACTGGGGAACACTGCGGGGATACGTCCTGTTACTATTACTGGGGAACACTGCGGGGATACGTCCTGTTACTATTACTGGGGCACACTGCGGGGATACGTCATGTTACTATTACTGGGGAACACTGCGGGGATACGTCCTGTTACTATTACTGGGGCACACTGCGGGGATACGTCCTGTTACTATTACTAGTGCACACTGCGGTGATACGTCCTGTTACTATTACTGGGGAACACTGCGGGGATACGTCATGTTACTATTACTGGGGAACACTGCGGGGATACGTCATGTTACTATTACTGGAGAACACTGCGGGGATACGTCCTGTTACTATTACTGGGGAACACTGCGGGGATACGTCATGTTACTATTACTGGGGAACACTGCGGGGATACGTCCTGTTACTATTACTGGTGCACACTGCGGGGATACGTGCTGTTACTATTACTGGGGAACACTGCGGGGATACGTCCTGTTACTATTACTGGGGCACACTGCGGGGATACGTCCTGTTACTATTACTGGGGCACACTGCGGGGATACGTCCTGTTACTATTACTGGGGAACACTGCGGGGATACGTCCTGTTACTATTACTGGGGAACACTGCGGGGATACGTCCTGTTACTATTACTGGGGAACACTGCGGGGATACGTCCTGTTACTATTACTGGGGAACACTGCGGGGATACGTGCTGTTACTATTACTGGGGCACACTGCGGGGATACGTCCTGTTACTATTACTGGGGCACACTGCGGGGATACGTCCTGTTACTATTACTGGGGCACACTGCGGGGATACGTCCTGTTACTATTACTGGGGCAAACTGCGGGGATACGTCCTGTTACTATTACTGGGGAACACTGCGGGGATACGTCCTGTTACTATTACTGGGGCACACTGCGGGGATACGTGCTGTTACTATTACTGGGGCACACTGCGGGGATACGTCCTGTTACTATTACTGGGGCACACTGCGGGGATACGTCCTGTTACTATTACTGGGGAACACTGCGGGGATACGTCCTGTTACTATTACTGGGGCACACTGCGGGGATACATACTATTACTGGTGCACACTGCGGGGATACGTCCTGTTACTATTACTGGTGCACACTGCGGGGATACGTGCTGTTACTATTACTGGGGAACACTGCGGGGATACGTCCTGTTACTATTACTGGGGAACACTGCGGGGATACGTCCTGTTACTATTACTGGGGCACACTGCGGGGATACATCCTATTACTATTACTGGGGCACACTGCGGGGATACGTCCTGTTACTATTACTGGGGAACACTGCGGGGATACGTCCTGTTACTATTACTGGGGCACACTGCGGGGATACGTCCTGTTACTATTACTGGGGAACACTGCGGGGATACGTCCTGTTACTATTACTGGGGCACACTGCGGGGATACGTCCTGTTACTATTACTGGGGCACACTGCGGGGATACGTCCTGTTACTATTACTGGAGAACACTGCGGGGATACGTCCTGTTACTATTACTAGTGCACACTGCGGGGATACGTCCTGTTACTATTACTGGGGAACACTGCGGGGATACGTCCTGTTACTATTACTGGGGAACACTGCGGGGATACGTCCTGTTACTATTACTGGGGAACACTGCGGGGATACGTCCTGTTACTATTACTGGGGAACACTGCGGGGATACGTCATGTTACTATTACTGGGGAACACTGCGGGGATACGTCCTGTTACTATTACTGGGGAACACTGCGGGGATACGTCCTGTTACTATTACTGGGGCACACTGCGGGGATACGTCCTGTTACTATTACTGGGGAACACTGCGGGGATACGTCCTGTTACTATTACTGGGGCACACTGCGGGGATACGTCCTGTTACTATTACTGGGGAACACTGTGGGGATACGTCCTGTTACTATTACTGGGGAACACTGCGGGGATACGTCCTGTTACTATTACTGGGGAACACTGCGGGGATACGTCCTGTTACTATTACTGGGGCACACTGCGGGGATACGTCATGTTACTATTACTGGGGAACACTGCGGGGATACGTCCTGTTACTATTACTGGGGAACACTGCGGGGATACAGACTGTTACTATTACTGGGGAACACTGCGGGGATACGTCCTGTTACTATTACTGGGGAACACTGCGGGGATACGTCCTGTTACTATTACTGGGGCACACTGCGGGGATACGTCCTGTTACTATTACTGGGGAACACTGCGGGGATACGTCCTGTTACTATTACTGGGGCACACTGCGGGGATACGTCCTGTTACTATTACTGGGGAACACTGTGGGGATACGTCCTGTTACTATTACTGGGGAACACTGCGGGGATACGTCCTGTTACTATTACTGGGGAACACTGCGGGGATACGTCCTGTTACTATTACTGGGGCACACTGCGGGGATACGTCATGTTACTATTACTGGGGAACACTGCGGGGATACGTCCTGTTACTATTACTGGGGAACACTGCGGGGATACAGACTGTTACTATTACTGGGGAACACTGCGGGGATACGTCCTGTTACTATTACTGGGGAACACTGCGGGGATACGTCCTGTTACTATTACTGGGGCACACTGCGGGGATACGTCCTGTTACTATTACTGGGGAACACTGCGGGGATACGTCCTGTTACTATTACTGGGGCACACTGCGGGGATACGGACTGTATCACTGAGTTCTGTTACTAGGGGGAACTGACGGGATACGGACTGTTACACTGAGTACTGTTACTGGGGCACACTGTGGGGATATGGACTGTTACTATTACTGGGGAATACTGCAGAGATATGGACTGTTACACGGAGTACTGTTACTGGGGAACACTGCAGAGATACGGACTAACACTGAGTACTGTTACTAGGGGGAACTGACTGTTACACTGAGCACTGTTACTGGGGCACACTGCGGGGATGCTGTCTATTACATTGAGTACTGTTACTGGGGAAAACTGGCGGTATACATGCTGTTACTGTTACTGGGGAACACTTCAGGGATACGGACTGTTACACTGAGTACTGTTACTGGGGAACACTGCGGGTATACGTGCTTTTACTATTACTGGGGAACACTGCGGGTATACGTGCTGTTACTATTACTGGGGAACACTGCAGGGATACGTCCTGTTACTGTTACTGGGGAACACTGCAGAGATACGGACTAACACTGAGTACTGTTACTAGGGGGAACTGACTGTTACACTGAGCACTGTTACTGGGGCACACTGCAGGGATGCGTGCTGTTACTATTACTGGGGAACACTGCAGTACTGTTACTGGGGCACACTGCGGGGATGCTGTCTATTACATTGAGTACTGTTACTGGGGAAAACTGGCGGTATACATGCTGTTACTGTTACTGGGGAACACTTCAGGGATACGGACTGTTGCACTGAGTACTGTTACTGGGGAACATTGCGGGTATACGTGCTGTTATTATTACTGGGGCACACTGCGGGGACACGCACTGTTACTGGGGAACCCTGCAGGGATGCAGACTGTTACACTGAGTACTGTTACTGGGGAACCCTGCAGGGATACAGACTGTTACACTGAGTACTGTTACTGGGGAACCCTGCAGGGATACAGACTGTTACACTGAGTACTGTTACTGGGGAACCCTGCAGGGATACAGACTGTTACACTGAGTACTGTTACTGGGGAACACTGCGGGTATACGTGCTTTTACTATTACTGGGGAACACTGCGGGGATACGTCCTGTTACTATTACTGGGGAACGCTGGGGGTATACGTGCTGTTACTATTACTGGGGCACACTGCGGGGATACGTCCTGTTACTATTACTGGGGAACACTGCGGGGATACGTCCTGTTACTATTACTGGGGAACACTGCGGGGATACGTCCTGTTACTATTACTGGGGAACACTGCGGGGATACGTCATGTTACTATTACTGGGGCACACTGCGGGGATACGTCCTGTTACTATTACTGGGGAACACTGCGGGGATACGTCCTGTTACTATTACTAGTGCACACTGCGGGGATACGTGCTGTTACTATTACTGGGGAACACTGCGGGGATACGTCCTGTTACTATTACTGGGGAACACTGCGGGGATACGTCCTGTTACTATTACTGGGGAACACTGCGGGGATACGTCCTGTTACTATTACTGGGGAACACTGCGGGGATACGTCCTGTTACTATTACTGGGGAACACTGCGGGGATACGTCATGTTACTATTACTGGGGCACACTGCGGGGATACGTCCTGTTACTATTACTGGGGAACACTGCGGGGATACGTCCTGTTACTATTACTAGTGCACACTGCGGGGATACGTCCTGTTACTATTACTGGGGAACACTGCGGGGATACGTCCTGTTACTATTACTGGGGAACACTGCGGGGATACGTCCTGTTACCATTACTAGTGCACACTGCGGGGATACGTCCTGTTACTATTACTGGGGAACACTGCGGGGATACGTCCTGTTACTATTACTAGTGCACACTGCGGGGATACGTCCTGTTACTATTACTGGGGAACACTGCGGGGATACGTCCTGTTACTATTACTGGGGAACACTGCGGGGATACGTCCTGTTACTATTACTGGGGAACACTGCGGGGATACGTCCTGTTACCATTACTAGTGCACACTGCGGGGATACGTCCTGTTACTATTACTGGGGAACACTGCGGGGATACGTCCTGTTACTATTACTAGTGCACACTGCGGGGATACGTCCTGTTACTATTACTGGGGAACACTGCGGGGATACGTCCTGTTACTATTACTGGGGAACACTGCGGGGATACGTCCTGTTACCATTACTAGTGCACACTGCGGGGATACGTCCTGTTACTATTACTGGGGAACACTGCGGGGATACGTCCTGTTACTATTACTGGGGCACACTGCGGGGATACGTCCTGTTACTATTACTGGGGAACACTGCGGGGATACGTCCTGTTACTATTACTGGGGCACACTGCGGGGATACGTCCTGTTACTATTACTGGGGAACACTGCGGGGATACGTCCTGTTACTATTACTGGGGCACACTGCGGGGATACGTCCTGTTACTATTACTGGGGCACACTGCGGGGATACGTCCTGTTACTATTACTAGTGCACACTGCGGGGATACGTCCTGTTACTATTACTGGGGAACACTGCGGGGATACGTCCTGTTACTATTACTGGGGCACACTGCGGGGATACGTCCTGTTACTATTACTAGTGCACACTGCGGGGATACGTCCTGTTACTATTACTGGGGAACACTGCGGGGATACGTCCTGTTACTATTACTGGGGAACACTGCGGGGATACGTCCTGTTACTATTACTGGGGCACACTGCGGGGATACGTCATGTTACTATTACTGGGGAACACTGCGGGGATACGTCCTGTTACTATTACTGGGGCACACTGCGGGGATACGTCCTGTTACTATTACTAGTGCACACTGCGGTGATACGTCCTGTTACTATTACTGGGGAACACTGCGGGGATACGTCATGTTACTATTACTGGGGAACACTGCGGGGATACGTCATGTTACTATTACTGGAGAACACTGCGGGGATACGTCCTGTTACTATTACTGGGGAACACTGCGGGGATACGTCATGTTACTATTACTGGGGAACACTGCGGGGATACGTCCTGTTACTATTACTGGTGCACACTGCGGGGATACGTGCTGTTACTATTACTGGGGAACACTGCGGGGATACGTCCTGTTACTATTACTGGGGCACACTGCGGGGATACGTCCTGTTACTATTACTGGGGCACACTGCGGGGATACGTCCTGTTACTATTACTGGGGAACACTGCGGGGATACGTCCTGTTACTATTACTGGGGAACACTGCGGGGATACGTCCTGTTACTATTACTGGGGAACACTGCGGGGATACGTCCTGTTACTATTACTGGGGAACACTGCGGGGATACGTGCTGTTACTATTACTGGGGCACACTGCGGGGATACGTCCTGTTACTATTACTGGGGAACACTGCGGGGATACGTCCTGTTACTATTACTGGGGCACACTGCGGGGATACGTCCTGTTACTATTACTGGGGCACACTGCGGGGATACGTCCTGTTACTATTACTGGGGAACACTGCGGGGATACGTCCTGTTACTATTACTGGGGCACACTGCGGGGATACGTGCTGTTACTATTACTGGGGCACACTGCGGGGATACGTCCTGTTACTATTACTGGGGCACACTGCGGGGATACGTCCTGTTACTATTACTGGGGAACACTGCGGGGATACGTCCTGTTACTATTACTGGGGCACACTGCGGGGATACGTGCTGTTACTATTACTGGTGCACACTGCGGGGATACGTCCTGTTACTATTACTGGTGCACACTGCGGGGATACGTGCTGTTACTATTACTGGGGAACACTGCGGGGATACGTCCTGTTACTATTACTGGGGAACACTGCGGGGATACGTCCTGTTACTATTACTGGGGCACACTGCGGGGATACGTCCTGTTACTATTACTGGGGCACACTGCGGGGATACGTCCTGTTACTATTACTGGAGAACACTGCGGGGATACGTCCTGTTACTATTACTAGTGCACACTGCGGGGATACGTCCTGTTACTATTACTGGGGAACACTGCGGGGATACGTCCTGTTACTATTACTGGGGAACACTGCGGGGATACGTCCTGTTACTATTACTGGGGAACACTGCGGGGATACGTCATGTTACTATTACTGGGGCACAGTGCGGGGATACGTCCTGTTACTATTACTGGGGAACACTGCGGGGATACGTCCTGTTACTATTACTAGTGCACACTGCGGGGATACGTCCTGTTACTATTACTGGGGAACACTGCGGGGATACGTCCTGTTACTATTACTGGGGAACACTGCGGGGATACGTCCTGTTACTATTACTGGGGAACACTGCGGGGATACGTCCTGTTACTATTACTGGGGAACACTGCGGGGATACGTCATGTTACTATTACTGGGGAACACTGCGGGGATACGTCCTGTTACTATTACTGGGGAACACTGCGGGGATACGTCCTGTTACTATTACTGGGGAACACTGCAGTACTGTTACTGGGGCACACTGCGGGGATGCTGTCTATTACATTGAGTACTGTTACTGGGGAAAACTGGCGGTATACATGCTGTTACTGTTACTGGGGAACACTTCAGGGATACGGACTGTTGCACTGAGTACTGTTACTGGGGAACATTGCGGGTATACGTGCTGTTATTATTACTGGGGCACACTGCGGGGACACGCACTGTTACTGGGGAACCCTGCAGGGATGCAGACTGTTACACTGAGTACTGTTACTGGGGAACCCTGCAGGGATACAGACTGTTACACTGAGTACTGTTACTGGGGAACCCTGCAGGGATACAGACTGTTACACTGAGTACTGTTACTGGGGAACCCTGCAGGGATACAGACTGTTACACTGAGTACTGTTACTGGGGAACCCTGCAGGGATACAGACTGTTACACTGAGTACTGTTACTGGGGAACACTGCGGGTATACGTGCTTTTACTATTACTGGGGAACACTGCGGGGATACGTCCTGTTACTATTACTGGGGAACGCTGGGGGTATACGTGCTGTTACTATTACTGGGGAACACTGCGGGGATACGTCCTGTTACTATTACTGGGGAACACTGCGGGGATACGTCCTGTTACTATTACTGGGGAACACTGCGGGGATACGTCATGTTACTATTACTGGGGCACACTGCGGGGATACGTCCTGTTACTATTACTGGGGAACACTGCGGGGATACGTCCTGTTACTATTACTAGTGCACACTGCGGGGATACGTCCTGTTACTATTACTGGGGAACACTGCGGGGATACGTCCTGTTACTATTACTGGGGAACACTGCGGGGATACGTCCTGTTACTATTACTGGGGAACACTGCGGGGATACGTCCTGTTACTATTACTGGGGAACACTGCGGGGATACGTCATGTTACTATTACTGGGGCACACTGCGGGGATACGTCCTGTTACTATTACTGGGGAACACTGCGGGGATACGTCCTGTTACTATTACTAGTGCACACTGCGGGGATACGTCCTGTTACTATTACTGGGGAACACTGCGGGGATACGTCCTGTTACTATTACTGGGGAACACTGCGGGGATACGTCCTGTTACCATTACTAGTGCACACTGCGGGGATACGTCCTGTTACTATTACTGGGGAACACTGCGGGGATACGTCCTGTTACTATTACTAGTGCACACTGCGGGGATACGTCCTGTTACTATTACTGGGGAACACTGCGGGGATACGTCCTGTTACTATTACTGGGGAACACTGCGGGGATACGTCCTGTTACTATTACTGGGGAACACTGCGGGGATACGTCATGTTACTATTACTGGGGAACACTGCGGGGATACGTCCTGTTACTATTACTGGGGAACACTGCGGGGATACGTCCTGTTACTATTACTGGGGAACACTGCGGGGATACGTCCTGTTACTATTACTGGGGAACACTGCGGGGATACGTCCTGTTACCATTACTAGTGCACACTGCGGGGATACGTCCTGTTACTATTACTGGGGAACACTGCGGGGATACGTCCTGTTACTATTACTAGTGCACACTGCGGGGATACGTCCTGTTACTATTACTGGGGAACACTGCGGGGATACGTCCTGTTACTATTACTGGGGAACACTGCGGGGATACGTCCTGTTACCATTACTAGTGCACACTGCGGGGATACGTCCTGTTACTATTACTGGGGAACACTGCGGGGATACGTCCTGTTACTATTACTGGGGCACACTGCGGGGATACGTCCTGTTACTATTACTGGGGAACACTGCGGGGATACGTCCTGTTACTATTACTGGGGCACACTGCGGGGATACGTCCTGTTACTATTACTGGGGAACACTGCGGGGATACGTCCTGTTACTATTACTGGGGCACACTGCGGGGATACGTCCTGTTACTATTACTGGGGCACACTGCGGGGATACGTCCTGTTACTATTACTAGTGCACACTGCGGGGATACGTCCTGTTACTATTACTGGGGAACACTGCGGGGATACGTCCTGTTACTATTACTGGGGCACACTGCGGGGATACGTCCTGTTACTATTACTAGTGCACACTGCGGGGATACGTCCTGTTACTATTACTGGGGAACACTGCGGGGATACGTCCTGTTACTATTACTGGGGAACACTGCGGGGATACGTCCTGTTACTATTACTGGGGCACACTGCGGGGATACGTCATGTTACTATTACTGGGGAACACTGCGGGGATACGTCCTGTTACTATTACTGGGGCACACTGCGGGGATACGTCCTGTTACTATTACTAGTGCACACTGCGGTGATACGTCCTGTTACTATTACTGGGGAACACTGCGGGGATACGTCATGTTACTATTACTGGGGAACACTGCGGGGATACGTCATGTTACTATTACTGGAGAACACTGCGGGGATACGTCCTGTTACTATTACTGGGGAACACTGCGGGGATACGTCATGTTACTATTACTGGGGAACACTGCGGGGATACGTCCTGTTACTATTACTGGTGCACACTGCGGGGATACGTGCTGTTACTATTACTGGGGAACACTGCGGGGATACGTCCTGTTACTATTACTGGGGCACACTGCGGGGATACGTCCTGTTACTATTACTGGGGCACACTGCGGGGATACGTCCTGTTACTATTACTGGGGAACACTGCGGGGATACGTCCTGTTACTATTACTGGGGAACACTGCGGGGATACGTCCTGTTACTATTACTGGGGAACACTGCGGGGATACGTCCTGTTACTATTACTGGGGAACACTGCGGGGATACGTGCTGTTACTATTACTGGGGCACACTGCGGGGATACGTCCTGTTACTATTACTGGGGAACACTGCGGGGATACGTCCTGTTACTATTACTGGGGCACACTGCGGGGATACGTCCTGTTACTATTACTGGGGCACACTGCGGGGATACGTCCTGTTACTATTACTGGGGAACACTGCGGGGATACGTCCTGTTACTATTACTGGGGCACACTGCGGGGATACGTGCTGTTACTATTACTGGGGCACACTGCGGGGATACGTCCTGTTACTATTACTGGGGCACACTGCGGGGATACGTCCTGTTACTATTACTGGGGAACACTGCGGGGATACGTCCTGTTACTATTACTGGGGCACACTGCGGGGATACGTGCTGTTACTATTACTGGTGCACACTGCGGGGATACGTCCTGTTACTATTACTGGTGCACACTGCGGGGATACGTGCTGTTACTATTACTGGGGAACACTGCGGGGATACGTCCTGTTACTATTACTGGGGAACACTGCGGGGATACGTCCTGTTACTATTACTGGGGCACACTGCGGGGATACGTCCTGTTACTATTACTGGGGCACACTGCGGGGATACGTCCTGTTACTATTACTGGAGAACACTGCGGGGATACGTCCTGTTACTATTACTAGTGCACACTGCGGGGATACGTCCTGTTACTATTACTGGGGAACACTGCGGGGATACGTCCTGTTACTATTACTGGGGAACACTGCGGGGATACGTCCTGTTACTATTACTGGGGAACACTGCGGGGATACGTCATGTTACTATTACTGGGGCACAGTGCGGGGATACGTCCTGTTACTATTACTGGGGAACACTGCGGGGATACGTCCTGTTACTATTACTAGTGCACACTGCGGGGATACGTCCTGTTACTATTACTGGGGAACACTGCGGGGATACGTCCTGTTACTATTACTGGGGAACACTGCGGGGATACGTCCTGTTACTATTACTGGGGAACACTGCGGGGATACGTCCTGTTACTATTACTGGGGAACACTGCGGGGATACGTCATGTTACTATTACTGGGGAACACTGCGGGGATACGTCCTGTTACTATTACTGGGGAACACTGCGGGGATACGTCCTGTTACTATTACTGGGGCACACTGCGGGGATACGTCCTGTTACTATTACTGGGGAACACTGCGGGGATACGTCCTGTTACTATTACTGGGGCACACTGCGGGGATACGTCCTGTTACTATTACTGGGGAACACTGCGGGGATACGTCCTGTTACTATTACTGGGGAACACTGCGGGGATACGTCCTGTTACTATTACTGGGGAACACTGCGGGGATACGTCCTGTTACTATTACTGGGGCACACTGCGGGGATACGTCATGTTACTATTACTGGGGAACACTGCGGGGATACGTCCTGTTACTATTACTGGGGAACACTGCGGGGATACAGACTGTTACTATTACTGGGGAACACTGCGGGGATACGTCCTGTTACTATTACTGGGGAACACTGCGGGGATACGTCCTGTTACTATTACTGGGGCACACTGCGGGGATACGTCCTGTTACTATTACTGGGGAACACTGCGGGGATACGTCCTGTTACTATTACTGGGGCACACTGCGGGGATACGTCCTGTTACTATTACTGGGGAACACTGCGGGGATACGTCCTGTTACTATTACTGGGGAACACTGCGGGGATACGTCCTGTTACTATTACTGGGGAACACTGCGGGGATACGTCCTGTTACTATTACTGGGGAACACTGCGGGGATACGTCCTGTTACTATTACTGGTGCACACTGCGGGGATACGTCCTGTTACTATTACTGGGGAACACTGCGGGGATACGTCCTGTTACTATTACTGGGGAACACTGCGGGGATACGTCCTGTTACTATTACTGGGGAACACTGCGGGGATACGTCATGTTACTATTACTGGGGCACACTGCGGGGATACGTCCTGTTACTATTACTGGGGAACACTGCGGGGATACGTCCTGTTACTATTACTGGGGCACACTGCGGGGATACGTCCTGTTACTATTACTGGGGCACACTGCGGGGATACGTCCTGTTACTATTACTGGGGAACACTGCGGGGATACGTCCTGTTACTATTACTGGGGAACACTGCGGGGATACGTGCTGTTACTATTACTAGGGAACACTGCGGGGATACGTCCTGTTACTATTACTGGGGAACACTGCGGGGATACGTCCTGTTACTATTACTGGGGAACACTGCGGGGATACGTCCTGTTACTATTACTGGGGAACACTGCGGGGATACGTCCTGTTACTATTACTGGGGAACACTGCGGGGATACGTCCTGTTACTATTACTGGGGAACACTGCGGGGATACGTCCTGTTACTGTTACTGGGGAACACTGCGGGGATACGTCCTGTTACTATTACTGGGGAACACTGCGGGGATACGTCTTGTTACTATTACTGGGGAACACTGCGGGGATACGTGCTGTTACTATTACTAGTGCACACTGCGGGGATACGTCCTGTTACTATTACTGGTGCACACTGCGGGGATACGTGCTGTTACTATTACTGGTGAACACTGCGGGGATACGTGCTGTTACTATTACTGGTGAACACTGCGGGGATACGTCTTGTTACTATTACTGGGGAACACTGCGGGGATACGTCATGTTACTATTACTGGGGCACACTGCGGGGATACGTCATGTTACTATTACTGGGGAACACTGCGGGGATACGTGCTGTTACTATTACTAGTGCACACTGCGGGGATACGTCCTGTTACTATTACTGGGGAACACTGCGGGGATACGTCTTGTTACTATTACTGGGGAACACTGCGGGGATACGTGCTGTTACTATTACTAGTGCACACTGCGGGGATACGTCCTGTTACTATTACTGGGGAACACTGCGGGGATACGTCCTGTTACTATTACTGGGGAACACTGCGGGGATACAGACTGTTATACTGAGTACTGTTAGTGGGGCACACTGTGGGAACATGCTGTGCGGGAGCTGTCACTGGGGAAAGGTAAATGTACAGGGCACCAGGGATGGGCACATGTTCTGTGCGGTCACTGGGGATGGGTACATGCGCTGTGGGGGCACTGTCACTGGGTACGTGTTGTGCGGGCACCGGGGATGAGTGGGCACTGGGGACGGGTACTTGTGCTGTGCGGGCACTGTCAATGGGGATGGGTACATGTGTTGTGCGGGCACCGGGGATGGATGGGCACTGGGGATGGGTACATGCGCTGTGCGGGCCCTGGGGATGGGTGGGCACTGGGGAAGGCATATGTGCTGTGTGGGCACTATCACTGGGTACGGGTACATGTGCTGTTGGGCACCGGGGATGGATGGGTACATGTGTTGTGTGGGCACTGTCACTGGGAGTGGGTGCATGCGCTGTGCGGGCACCAGGGATGGGTGGGCACTGGGGATGGGTACATGTGCTGTGTGGGCACCAGGGATGGGTGGGCACTGGGGGTGGGTACATGTGCTGTGCGGGCACCAGGGATGGGTGGGCACTGGGGGTGGGTACATGTGCTGTGCGGGCACCATGGATGGGTGGGTACATGTGCTGTGCGGGCACTGGGAATGGGTACATGTGCTGGGCGGGCACCAGGGATGGGTGGGCACTGGGGGTGTTACATGCGCTGTGCGGACACCGGGGATGGATGGGTACATGTGCTGTGCGGGCACTGTCACTGGGGATAGGTACATGCGCTGTGCGGGCACCAGGGATGGGTGGGCACTGGGGGTGGGTGCATGCGATGTGCGGGCACCGGGGATGGGTGGGCACCTAGGATGGATGGGTACATGTGCTGTGCGGGCACCAGGGATGGGTGCATGCGCTGTGCAGGCACTGGGGATGGGTGGGCACCTAGGATGGATGGGTACATGCGCTGTGCGGGCATCGGGGATGGGTGGGCACCTAGGATGGATGGGTACATGTGCTGTGCGCGCACCAGGGATGGGTGGGCACTGGGGGTGGGTACATGTGCTGTGCGGGCACTGGGAATGGGTACATGTGCTGTGCGGGCACCAGGGATGGGTGGACACTGGGGGTGTTACATGCGCTGTGCGGACACCGGGGATGGATGGGTTCATGTGCTGTGCGGGCACTGTCACTGGGGATAGGTACATGTGCTGTGCGGGCACTGGGAATGGGTACATGTGCTGTGCGGGCACCAGGGATGGGTGGGTACATGTGCTGTGCGGGCACTGTCACTGGGGATAGGTACATGTGCTGTGCGGGCACTGGGGGTGGGTACATGTGCTGTGCGGGCACTGTCACTGGGGATAGGTACATGTGCTGTGCGGGCACTGGGAATGGGTACATGTGCTGGGCGGGCACCAGGGATGGGTGGGCACTGGGGGTGTTACATGCGCTGTGCGGACACCGGGCATGGATGGGTACATGCGCTGTGCGGGCACCAGGGATGGGTGGGCACTGGGGGTGGGTGCATGCGCTGTGCGGGCACCGGGGATGGGTGGGCACCTAGGATGGATGGGTACATGTGCTGTGCGGGCACCAGGGATGGGTGGGCACTGGGGATGGGTGCATGCGCTGTGCAGGCACTGGGGATGGGTGCATGCGCTGTGCAGGCACTGGGGAAGGGTGGGCACCTAGGATGGATGGGTACATGCGCTGTGCGGGCATCGGGGATGGGTGGGCACCTAGGATGGATGGGTACATGTGCTGTGCGCGCACCAGGGATGGGTGGGCACTGGGGTGGGTACATGTGCTGTGCGGGCACTGGGAATGGGTACATGTGCTGTGCGGGCATCAGGGATGGGTGGGCACTGGGGGTGTTACATGCGCTCTGCGGACACCGGGGATGGATGGGTACATGTGCTGTGCGGGCACTGTCACTGGGGATAGGTACATGTGCTGTGCGGGCATCAGGGATGGGTGGGCACTGGGGGTGTTACATGCGCTCTGCGGACACCGGGGATGGATGGGTACATGTGCTGTGCGGGCACTGTCACTGGGGATAGGTACATGTGCTGTGCGGGCACTGGGAATGGGTACATGTGCTGGGCGGGCACCAGGGATGGGTGGGCACTGGGGGTGTTACATGCGCTGTGCGGACACCGGGCATGGATGGGTACATGCGCTGTGCGGGCACCAGGGATGGGTGGGCACTGGGGGTGGGTGCATGCGCTGTGCGGGCACCGGGGATGGGTGGGCACCTAGGATGGATGGGTACATGTGCTGTGCGGGCACCAGGGATGGGTGGGCACTGGGGATGGGTGCATGCGCTGTGCAGGCACTGGGGATGGGTGCATGCGCTGTGCAGGCACTGGGGAAGGGTGGGCACCTAGGATGGATGGGTACATGCGCTGTGCGGGCATCGGGGATGGGTGGGCACCTAGGATGGATGGGTACATGTGCTGTGCGCGCACCAGGGATGGGTGGGCACTGGGGTGGGTACATGTGCTGTGCGGGCACTGGGAATGGGTACATGTGCTGTGCGGGCATCAGGGATGGGTGGGCACTGGGGGTGTTACATGCGCTCTGCGGACACCGGGGATGGATGGGTACATGTGCTGTGCGGGCACTGTCACTGGGGATAGGTACATGTGCTGTGCGGGCATCAGGGATGGGTGGGCACTGGGGGTGTTACATGCGCTCTGCGGACACCGGGGATGGATGGGTACATGTGCTGTGCGGGCACTGTCACTGGGGATAGGTACATGTGCTGTGCGGGCACTGGGAATGGGTACATGTGCTGTGCGGGCATCAGGGATGGGTGGGCACTGGGGGTGTTACATGCGCTCTGCGGACACCGGGGATGGATGGGTACATGTGCTGTGCGGGCACTGTCACTGGGGATAGGTACATGTGCTGTGCGGGCACTGGGAATGGGTACATGTGCTGTGCGGGCATCAGGGATGGGTGGGCACTGGGGGTGTTACATGCGCTCTGCGGACACCGGGGATGGATGGGTACATGTGCTGTGCGGGTACTGTCACTGGGGATAGGTACATGTGCTGTGCGGGCACTGGGAATGGGTACATGTGCTGTGCGGGCACCAGGGATGGGTGGGTACATGTGCTGTGCGGGTACTGTCACTGGGGATAGGTACATGTGCTGTGCGGGCACTGGGGGTGGGTACATGTGCTGTGCGGGCACCATGGATGGGTGGGTACATGTGCTGTGCGGGCACTGGGAATGGGTACATGTGCTGGGCGGGCACCAGGGATGGGTGGGCACTGGGGGGTGTTACATGCGTTCTGCGGACACCGGGGATGGATGGGTACATGTGCTGTGCGGGCACCAGGGATGGGTGGGCACTGGGGGTGGGTGCATGCGCTGTGCGGGCACCGGGGATGGGTGGGCACCTAGGATGGATGGGTTCATGTGCTGTGCGGGCACTGTCACTGGGGATAGGTACATGTGCTGTGCGGGTACTGTCACTGGGGATAGGTACATGTGCTGTGCGGGTACTGTCACTGGGGATAGGTACATATGCTGTGCAGGCACTGGGGGTGGGTACATGTGCTGTGCGGGCACCATGGATAGGTGGGTACATGTGCTGTGCGGGCACTGGGAATGGGTACATGTGCTGGGCGGGCACCAGGGATGGGTGGGCACTGGGGGTTTTACATGCGCTCTGCGGACACCGGGGATGGATGGGTACATGTGCTGGGCGGGCACCAGGGATGGGTGGGCACTGGGGGTGGGTGCATGCGCTGTGCGGGCACCTAGGATGGATGGGTACATGTGCTGTGCGGGCACCAGGGATGGGTGGGCACCGGGGGTGGGTGCATGCGCTGTGCGGGCACCGGGGATGGGTACATGTGCTGTGCGGACACCAGGGATGGGTGGGCACTGGGGGTGGGTGCATGCGCTGTGCGGGCACCGGGGATGGGTACATGTGCTGTGCGGGCACCAGGGATGGGTGGGCACTGGGGGTGGGTGCATGCGCTCTGCGGACACCGGGGATGGATGGGTACATGTGCTGTGCGGGCACCAGGGATGGGTGGGCACTGGGGGTGGGTGCATGCGCTGTGCGGGCACCGGGGATGGGTACATGTGCTGTGCGGGCACCAGGGATGGGTGGGCACTGGGGGTGGGTGCATGCGCTGTCCGGGCACTGTCACTGGGGATAGGTACATGTGCTGTGCGGGTACTGTCACTGGGGATAGGTACATGTGCTGTGCGGGTACTGTCACTGGGGATAGGTACATATGCTGTGCGGGCACTGGGGGTGGGTACATGTGCTGTGCGGGCACCATGGATAGGTGGGTACATGTGCTGTGCGGGCACTGGGAATGGGTACATGTGCTGGGCGGGCACCAGGGATGGGTGGGCACTGGGGGTGTTACATGCGCTCTGCGGACACCGGGGATGGATGGGTACATGTGCTGTGCGGGCACCAGGGATGGGTGGGCACTGGGGGTGGGTGCATGCGCTGTGCGGGCACCTAGGATGGATGGGTACATGTGCTGTGCGGGCACCAGGGATGGGTGGGCACCGGGGGTGGGTGCATGCGCTGTGCGGGCACCGGGGATGGGTACATGTGCTGTGCGGACACCAGGGATGGGTGGGCACTGGGGGTGGGTGCATGCGCTGTGCGGGCACCGGGGATGGGTACATGTGCTGTGCGGGCACCAGGGATGGGTGGGCACTGGGGGTGGGTGCATGCGCTGTGCGGGCACTGGGAATGGGTACATGTGCTGTGCGGGCACCAGGGATGGGTGGGCACTGGGGGTGGGTGCATGCGCTGTGCGGGCACCGGGGGTGGGTGCATGCGCTGTGCGGGCACCGGGGATGGGTACATGCGCTGTGCGGGCACTGGGAATGGGTACATGTGCTGTGCGGGCACCAGGGATGGGTGGGCACTGGGGGTGGGTGCATGCGCTGTGCGGGCACCGGGGATGGGTACATGCGCTGTGCGGGCACTGGGGGTGGGTACATGTGTTGTGCGGCCGCCGCTCCTGGTTGCTATGTGACTGCGGCCGCTGGTTGCTATGTGACTGGCGGCGTTATTACTGCCCCGCCCATTTAGCCGTACACGTGTTGCGCTTAGAGCGGGTGAATCGCCCAGGCCCCGCCTAGTAGTGAGAGGGCTCAGTGTTCCCGCCTTGGTGGCGGGTGGGAGGAGGGATCGATGATCACGCCTCCCCGGCTTTCACGCTGTTGCTATGTGCGCGCGCCGCCGCAGTCGCCGGCTCTCGCGAGACTCCGCCGCAGCAGCATCTCGCGGGACTGTGCGGGGAGACATGCCCGGGGAGTGAGGTGAGAGCGGGACCGGAGATAGGGAGGAGCGAGGACACGAGTGTCATGTCTGTGGGCGGAGGCAGGAACGCGTTCTAGGTGAGAGGCGATGTGCGTGACAGAACGTGCCGGCTGTGCGTGGAAGCAGCGCGGAGGGGGCGTGGTCTCCAAGTGCCGTGGGCGGAGCTTGCGGGTCTCCACTGGGGTGTGTGGGAAAGTTGGGGTACATGTCACCTGTGGTATGCTGTGTGCCATGTACTCGTGTGTGTGTGGCTGAGTGCCTCTTGGGCAGGGAGGGTCTGGGTGTAGCATGCCCCATGGAAGGGGGGAGTCTGGGTGGTTATGGGGGTTCAGTGCCCCAAGTAAGGGGGGGGGGAGGAGTCTGGGTGGCTATGGGGGTTCAGTGCCCCAAGGAAGCGGGGGGAGTCTGGGTGGTTATGGGGGTTTAGTGCCCCAAGGGAGGGGGGGGGGGGGAGTCTGGGTGGCTATGGGGGTACAGTGCCCCAAGGAAGGGGGGGGGGAGTCGGTGGCTATGGGGGTTCAGTGCCCCAAGGAAGCGGGGGGAGTCTGGGTGGTTATGGGGTTTCAGTGCTCCATGGAAGGGGGGGGAGTCTGGGTGGTTATGGGGGAGGTTGGGTGGTTATGGGGGTTCAGTGCCCCAAGGAAGGGGGTGGGAGTCTGGGTGGTTATGGGGGTTCAGTGCCCTAAGGAAGGGGGGGGGAGTCTGGGTTGTTATGGGGGTTCAGTGCCCCAAGGAAGGGGGGTCTAGGTGGTGATGGGGGTTCAGTGCCCCAGGGAAGGGGGGTCTGGGTGGTTATGGGGGTCCAGTGCCCCAAGGAAGGGAGGTCTGGATTGTGATGGAGGTAGCATGCCCCAAGGAAGGAGGGTTCTGGTGGTGATGGGGGTTCAATGCCCAAATGAACTGGGTTTGGGTGGTGATGGGGGTTCAATGCCCAAATAAAGGGGGTCTGGGTGGTGATGGGGGTTCTATACCCCAAGGAAGGGGGGTCTGGGCGTAATAGGGGTAGCATGCCCCAAGGAAGGGGGGCTGGGTGGCGATGGGAGTTCAAGGCCCCAAGGAAGGGGGTGTATGATTGGCGATGGGCGTTGCATACCCCAAGGGGAGGGGTTGGGTGAGATGAGGGTTTCATACCTTAAGTGAGGGGAGTCTGGGTATGATGGGTATTGCATGGCACAGAGTGGGTGTTTTGGTTTTAATAGAGGTTGCATTCCCTGTGGGGGGGGGGGGGGGGGTGCTTTGGTGAGTTGAGGGTGCATACTGTACCCAAAGGAAGGGGTGAGGGAGGATGGGGGCGGGGTTGGGTGAGTTTGGGGTTGTATACACCAGGTGGTGGATTTAGTTGTGATAGGGGTTTCATGCCTTGAGGGGTGGGGTCTGGCTATGATGGGGGTTACATGCCCCAAGGAGCGGTGCTGGGTGTTATGGGGGTTACATGCCCCAAGGAGCGGGGCTGGGTGTTATGGGGTTGCATGCCCCAAGGGACAGGTTTTGGTGTGATGGTGGACACATACCCCAAGAGTAGATCTCGGTGTGATAGGGCGTCCATATGCCACGAAGACTGTCTGTGTGTATGGGGGTTACATACTCCAAGATGAGGGCATCTCACTGTGATGGAAGATGAATACCCTATGGGGTGACCACTTGTGATGGGGCTACAATACATTAAGGAGCGAATATGTATGATGGGGTGTAGCATCACCAAGGGGAGGTCTCCATATGAAGGGAGGTGGACACCCAGAGGTGGGGCAGGTCTCGTGATAGGGCTTCCATGCGCTAAGGGGTCTGGGTGTTATGTTGGATACATATCCCAAGGGGAGGTCTCTGTGTGATGGCGGATGGATAACCAAAGGGGAGGTCTCTGTGTTTTGGGAGTTAAATACCTAAAGGGCTGGTCTGAGCGTGATGGAAGAGAAATACCCCAAGAGAAAGGTCTATGAGTAATGGTGCTTCCAAGCCCTATGGGTAGGGTCTCATACACCAAGGGTTAAGCTCTGTTTGATGGGATGGTCTGGATATTATCCTATATAATAAAGGCTAATGTTTCTTCACACCTCTATGGGGGGAATTCAGGTGTTTTGCGTGCTGGCGGCCACTAGATGGCACCCGATGGAGCAATTCAACTGTTGCTCCATTTGGGAGTGCACAGACGCCGAAGCTAACATTACTGTTGTGTTGTTCCGTCATTTTTCGATGTGCTGGTTACTAGTGGGGGGTTATATACCACAAGGGAAGGTCTCTGTCTGTCTGATGGGTGTTAGATACCACAAGGGGGTATGCATCGGGGTGTGATGGGGGGCTGCATACACCAAGGGGACGGTCTGGGAGTAACAGGGCTTCTCTACACCAGATTGTGGGTGAA
Source organism: Pseudophryne corroboree (assembly GCF_028390025.1). Lineage (NCBI taxonomy): Eukaryota > Metazoa > Chordata > Amphibia > Anura > Myobatrachidae > Pseudophryne > Pseudophryne corroboree. The sequence continues at coordinate 20,482,224 of NC_086452.1, forward strand.
GTTATGACATTGGATTCCGCTAATTGGAGTGTCTTGTGTGATGGAAGTTGTATAGAACAATGTAGTGAGTGTCTCTATGTGGTGAGAATATCCCAAGGGAGGTTTTTGTGTGATTGGCTTTGTATACTGCAAAGAAAGGTCTTTGCCTGTTCCCCTTATATACACTAAAAGGAGGGTTTCGGTGTGATGGGGTTGGATAAACTAAGAAGAGGGTCTTAGTGTGGTGGGGTTGGATAACAAAAGGAGGGTATCTGTGTGTTGAGGGTTGATTGCTTGTAAGAGGTTGGTCTCCACGATTGCGTTAGGTAGGCACAAGGGGAGGGTCTTTGTGCAAGTGGATACCCAAAAAGGCAAAATGGGTCTTGGTGTGTTTTCCGTTGGATACCCTAATGGGTGGTCACAGTGTGATGTGGCTTTCATACTCCAAGAGGAGGGTCTCGTTTTGATTTCTGTTGGTATCTGATATGGATTGGATACCCTGATACTCTGAGGACAGTGACTCTGCGAGATAGTGGTTGTTGGATTTATTAAAAGCAGGGTTTCTGTGTGATTTGGCTGGATTTGGTCAACCCAAGTGGAGGGTTTCTGTATGCTTGGGGGTTGAATACTCCAAAGTCGAGGTCTCATTGTGATAAGGGTCAGATTCCACAAATGGTGGGTCTCTATGATTGGCGTGGGTTTTTGCAAAGGAAGTATCTCTGCCTGGTGGGGGTTGGAGACCCAAAAGGAGGGTCTCACAGTGATGTGGTGTGATAAAATAAAAGGAAAGTCTCTGTAAGATGAGGGTTGGATACTTGTGGTGGGACTTGTGAAAGTGGGGCTGGGTAGGGTGAAAAGAATGTATAAATGTTATGGAGGTTGCATACCTCAAGATGAGGTTCTCTGCGTGATGGAAGAAGGATATCCCATGGTGATAATCTAGGTGTGACGGGTCAGATACCTCAAAGGGAAGGTTTTGTGTGATTGATCTTGAATTTCACAAAGGAAGAGTCTCATTCTGATGAGTTTGGGTACCCTAATAGGACATTCTCTCTATGATGTGGTTGGATACCTTTAAAAGAGAGTCTTGATGTGATGGCTACCATCAAAAGAGGGTCTCGCGCAAGTTGGTGTTCCGTCCCCAAGGGAAGGGCCACATATCATACATGTTGAATTCTCCAAGTGGAGGGTCTCAGTGTGGTGTGGATTGAATGCCCCAATGGGTGCGTCTGTATAATGAGGGTTAGATACCTGCCAGGCTATTGTCTCTGCAAATGGTGTTTTATACCACAAGGGAAGGTTCTGGTTGTGATGGAGGATGGATACCCAAAGAGGAGGATCTGGGTGTGATTGGGGTTGGATACCTTAACACGAGGGTCTCTGTGTTTTGGGGTTGGATACTATAAATAGAGAGCCCTAGTGTGATGAGGTTAAATACCATAAAAGTTGGTTGTCTGTGTAATGAGGGTTTGTTACCCGCAAGAGGAGGATCTCAGGGCCTCATTCAGCGTCAAATGCAAAATAATGGCACAATGAGTGATTGTCTCCACACTGCATGTGTACACTACAAAACAGAAGACAGTGTGCATAGTCAAGTCTGGTTTCCGTGATCGTACCTAGGTATTTGTGAACACAGTAGTGATCGTATGTAGCAATGATAAAAAAGGAGTGGTGGAGGCGTGTCAGCGGGATGGGTACGCTATTTCTGAGATGCGAGCGTGTAGTGGGTATGTCGTGGACGTTGCATTCGCAATATATGCAAAACATATTGCAGAAATTGCAAACGCTTCAACAGCACACGCTGAGGAGCTAGAGGGCTATACAGACTGATTGCAGCAGCAAAAGTTCCGATGGTCAAGCTTATAATTTCACAATCGCTGGCAGCTGATGGTGTCACAGTGACGCAGGGAATGCAGTTAGTGCGTTGCTGCCTAATTACACGCATTAGGTTTTTTAAATTTACAAAATAACACTTATCGTAAGGTATGTATGTGTCGTGTGTGCTTATTGTATCAGTGTTGTGCATAACTTATTACTATTGTAAGCTGTTACAATACATACATGTAACATGTCAAAGTGTGTACACAATACACTAAATGCCTGCCTAACATTATCCTGACCGAACAGAACAAGAAACCCGTTATCCCAGTTCTGTGCTGTCATCGATGTATAAGAGCTGCGTTTATTCTTGTTATTTTGAGTGAATGTGCGCAATGTTTTTAGCTATACGTGCAATGGGAGTTAGGAGGCCAATCACGGTCCTCTCTATCCCAGGATTCCCGGGATTGCAGTAGGGAGCAGGGAGAGTGGATGTGGAGGGTGGGTGTAGGTAGCAATACGTGGACACACACGAACCGCGCCAGCGGCATTTCAAATGTAGCGCCGGCCTCCAGCCGGTCAGAACTGGCAGCCCGTCAGGAGCCGCGGCCGCGTCCCTGATTGGCTGGCGGCCCGCGCTACATTTGAAATGCCACAGTTCCGGTCAGTGCGTGTCCCCATGGCTGCCCGCTTAAGCTTTAAATACCCCGCTGCCACCTGGGCTGCCTGGCAAAACTGCGCATGCGCAACCTAATCCCGTGAATCCCAGGATTGGAGGCTCCAATTCAAATCCTGCCATTTTTGAGCCAGGAGCCTGCTGATCCCGGGATCGGCCTCCCTCATGGGAGTGGACTAGATTTGCTGTGGGGTCGTATAATCGCAGATGAGATTGTGGGTTTGGCTAGAGGCCCTCGCAGTCAGAGTGCGTTCAGTCGCAATTGCAATCCGTGATTTAAAGCGGCAACAGTTATTAAGGCAAACCAACTTGGTTTTGCCCTTAAACCGTGTTGTCACTTTAAATCGAGCAGCTATCTCACCAGAAGCGCGCTGGTGCCCACAAACGTTGGATTATTACACCTGGGCTTAGGAATGGTTTCTGTAAGACGCATTGCAGTGGATGAAGGAGCCATAGTGTTTATGTGCGTTATGAGACACGGGTACTGGGGGGGGGGAATGGAGATAAAGCCGGTATAATATATTCCTCCATTACTCCTTGCGGAATACATTCTATTTACCAGCGGGCGGGATGCCGACTGTGAAGATCTTGACAGCGGCATCCCGTCCGCCGGATTGCCGGTAACGGGGCGAGCGCCGGGATCCCAACAGCTGGCAAATTGATTGCATCCCCTCCTTGCAGCTGGGTCCGATAGATAGTATGAAGGGGAATTTCTGCCCGTTGGCTCCAGTCACCACGCATAAGGTGTATGACGCGGAACTAAACTAATCAATGGATGGCATAATTTGTACCCGAGTGGTTCTGTACGAGTATATATCCTGACATATTGTGCATCTGCAGCACAACGTAAGATTGCATTGTTTTGGAATTGTTTTATTTTGTAGGTCTTGTCCTCAAGCTGGAATGCGGTTAACTTACCGCCGCACGGTTATAGCTTTGGGCTTCTTTAACCTGTGCTGTCAGCTTCTCTTTCAGCACCGCTGCCTGTGTGTAGACTACTCGACGATCTTCTCATTTATGAATGTAAAAGGGGTGGGGTCTGTCGGGTGGTGGGTGTGTCCTGGATAGGGACGGAGACGTTTCTCGAATCAGATGTGCTATAAAGTGGGGTACACGCTGCAAATATCCGTTTTAGACCTAGTTGGTCAGGAAAAGCAGCCCTTTGGGGTATAAAGCAACAGTGGATCCTGTTCTCTATCCGGGTTGGATCTGCTGGATGCTGATCGGAAAATGCATTCCGAAGAAGACCCTGCATCATCGTAGTCATCAATCTTCCGCAATAATTGTGTAATTCTGGTATTAGCATACATCTTGAGGTTCTCTAAAGTTAGATGGAGCAATGGTAATATTTGTATTATAGTGTGTTAGTCGCAGCACACAGGGCCTGCAGCACCGTGACCAGCGGATAGTCAGAAATAGTGCAAACATTCCGTATTACAGGATATAAAATGTATAATGTTCAGACACAACAAAGCTAAATCTATGCACTACTGTACCTGAGACTTTCCCGGATTCCACCGCTACAGTCCTGGTTTATCCAGGCTTGAATCATTGTCACCTGTGCTAAAGCATGGATATCCTGAAAACCTGGACTGTAATGGCAGAGTTTGAGAAATTCTGCTTGTAACTGTTGTTTACATGGAAAACTATTTTATGTTATTGTTGGGAAAGTATTTTATTTTAGGAAATGATCTTCACATAGTTTTATGGAATTTGCTAGACTGGTCTAACTCTTGTATGTGTTTTTTCTTCCAGGTTTCCCAATGAGAGGATCATGTCGATCTCACAGTTGGGGTGATCCATAGCATGGCTTCTTCTCGATCGACTCGTGTCACAAGATCTACCGTGGGGCTGAACGGACTGGACGAAACCTTCTGTGGACGCACCCTGAGAAACCGCAGCATCGCTCACTCAGACGAGGTCCTTCCGCCGGCGCTGCTAAGATCAAGGTCTCCTAAGAAAAGGCCGGAACCTGCCCCAATCCAAAAGGGAAGCACCACAAAGGGCGGCGAATTGAAACAGGCAGGTCCTCGAGAACCTTGGGTGAGCCCACGAAAGAGAGGACTGTCCACGTCCGAGAAGGACAGTAACGAGAGGGACAGTGTGGAAAACAGGGAGAAGAAGTCTACGGGACCTTTGTCGCCTGTACTGAAGAAAATCAAGCGCTACCTGCGTTCTGAGGAGCCCAGCAGTCCCGAGGAAGAATTGTCTGGCGCGTTTCACAAAGAGCCTTTGGAAAGCAGGAACTCTGAGTCTGACAATGAAACAGACACTCCCCGTACTAAACGAGCTAATCGATGTGTTTTACTGGATGATAGTAACGAAAGGGAAATCAAAACGGATTCGGAGTCCGAGGACGTCTTGAAAAACACAGTACCTGATGGAGACGTATTTAACCATCAGGCAGTTAACGGTATTGATAACGTTGAGGCCTCTGCTGCTGTAAAATGTAATAACTGTCCGTCAGATGGAAGTATTAAACAAAATAGTTCTAGTGCGTTCCTCCCCCCCAAGGAATTAATTGTATCGGAAAACGGGAGCTTATTAACTCCTTGCCCGGTACTAAGTAAAAGCAAGAACGCACTTTCAGACCATAAAGTGCCTTGCACACTCATCACGGAGCAGGCAGGCAGACAGGACCATGAACTAGCTAACTGCCTGCCTACCGATCCCATAAACAAGACCAATGAACCCGCAGGCCTTTCCTGCACGAACGCGCTGTCCACTGTACGGGATTCCGAGGAGGAGCTCGATGTTGTAGGCGATAGTGTTTCAAAGGAACAAGCTGCTACATCTCCAAATTGCGTACCAAGCCCTGAGCAGGACAAGCCGATACCGGCGGATCCCTCACCCGAGACTGCAAACGTGGCCCCTCTCGAGGCTTGCTTTTCCGATACTCAAGAACATAGATATACTTTAAGAACCTCTCCAAGGAAGCCTGTCTCCTTCAAAGACAGCTTGTTCAAAAGTGACTCTCCCTGCGGGGAGAACGGGCAGGCGGAGGAGAGTTCTAGTGAAAGTGGAGGGCTTGCCAGTGCGGTCAACGGTTCCATGGTAAAAACTGAGGACGTGGACCGCGGTGACAAAGAGACGTCTTGTGTTACCGTGAAGTGTTCACAGGAGAAACCCACATGTCCACCCCCTGGCACGGAGTGTTCCGCGCCACCCACGAAGGAGAGTGCCAGCGTGCAGCCTGCGGAGGAGGAGGAGGACGAGCCTGACGTGTATTACTTTGAGTCCGATCACGTGGCACTGAAACACAACAAAGAGTATGTGTACCCATGGTAACCAAGTAGTGTGTTCATTGTCTCAAGTGGCTTTGAACCGAAGGTTTGTTTCATGTTGACATTTGCAGATGTCACTTCTGGGCTGAGGGTTTTATTTCCTTGTCTGATGCTTAGTGGATTATGTGTTTGTTTCCGAAGGCCAGATCACAGGCGCACTAGGGCACACCTAAATACACCAGGTATTCGTTCTGCCCTCCACATATTACTAATAATGGTAGTATGCTACTGATTTGTCATTGGGGCCGATTCAGTTGTGGCGCATGCCACCTGCTGGCTGTCTTCAGGTATGGGCGTATATCGGAGCTATTCAGTTGTTGCTCCTATAGACGTCTATTAGCCACGGCTGTCACATTTCAGCCTCAAGAGGTGCGCGGAAAAGGTGTGTTTAAAAGTCCGGACTTTGGACACTCACTCAAGCGCTTTAGACGGGTTTAGCCACTTTGTCTGATCGGAGCAACAATTGAATAGCTCCGATCAGACGCCCATTGCAATAGACGTCCAGCAGGGGGCGCAGCAACACTTCCTGGCCTCGCAACCCCTCCTTCCATTGGTCAGCTGAGTAATGTTATAGTAGTTGTTGCGATGTTGGATTCCAGCTTGTGACATTGGTCACAGTGTTGGAGGAGGCGCCTCTTCTACTGAGACGTCTCCTGCACGTCTCTCCTCCGGATCAGACAGAAATACAGTGCTGCATGCAGGAGGCGCCTCTTCTACTGAGACGTCTCTCCTCCGGATCAGACAGAAATACAGTGCTGCATGCAGGAGGCGCCTCTTCTACTGAGACGTCTCCTGCACGTCTCTCCTCCGGATCAGACAGAAATACAGTGCTGCATGCAGGAGGTGCCTCTTCTACTGAGACGTCTCCTGCATGTCTCTCCTCCGGATCAGACAGAAATACAGTGCTGCATGCAGGAGACGCCTCTTCTACTGAAACGTCTCCTGCATGTCTCTCCTCCGGATCATACAGAAATACAGTGCTGCATGCAGGAGGTGCCTCTTCTACTGAGACGTCTCCTGCATGTCTCTCCTCCGGATCAGACGGAAATACAGTGCTGCATGCAGGAGGTGCCTCTTCTACTGAGACGTCTCCTGCATGTCTCTCCTCCGGATCAGACGGAAATACAGTGCTGCATGCAGGAGGTGCCTCTTCTACTGAGACGTCTCCTGCATGTCTCTCCTCCGGATCAGACAGAAATACAGTGCTGCATGCAGGAGGTGCCTCTTCTACTGAGACGTCTCCTGCATGTCTCTCCTTCAGATCAGACGGAAATACAGTGCTGCATGCAGGAGGTGCCTCTTCTACTGAGACGTCTCCTGCATGTCTCTCCTCCGGATCAGACAGAAATACAGTGCTGCATGCAGGAGGTGCCTCTTCTACTGAGACGTCTCCTGCATGTTTCTCCTCCGGATCAGACGGAAATACAGTGCTGCATGCAGGAGGTGCCTCTTCTACTGAGACGTCTCCTGCATGTCTCTCCTCCGGATCAGACGGAAATACAGTGCTGCATGCAGGAGGCGCCTCTTCTACTGAGACATGCTGCATTGCATTTCCATCCATCTAAAAGTGATTGTCTGCTGGCTAAGGGAGAAAGGAGACCGTGATGAAATTAATAGAAAGAGGTAGCATGTAGAAATATATAATGATATGGCGCTTTCCCAGCCCTTTAAGACTTCGCCACTTATTCTGCATGGCTTGGATGCATTTGTTTTGGGGGGCATGTAGTTAATATCCTGGTGGTCGAGATCCCAATGGTCAGAATGCTGAAGGTAGGTATTGGGGTTAGGGCTGGGGGAGGGGGTTGGACACGGTTAGGGTTTGGCTGCAGGAGGGTTGGGTTAGTATTAGGGTTAAAACACTCACCGGCATCCGGCAAGGTGCCACTGTCCGCATTCTGTCCTTCAGGATCTTCACGGCTGGGACCGACCCGTTTTGGGTGCTGCCGACTTATTTGGTACCGAATGAATGTGCCCCACCCACCCAGTATTTCTGTATCCACCCCAGGCCACACCCCCAACTTAACTCTCACACCTAACTACAGTATTTTTAAAATGAAATTAATTAAATATCTGCCCCCCCCAAAGATGTAGACTTAGCTTGGCTAAACAAAATAAAACAAAAAAGAAAAGTCACTTCGCAAAAGTGAGGACATGGCAAACCCTCCTATCACCAAGCGGGGGCTCTCCTCTTAGCTGGCAGATGTACTAAGCCTGGAGAAGTGATAAAGCAGTGATAAGTGGAAGGCGCACCAGCCAATCAGCTCCTAATTGTCATTTTTAAATCTTTAATGATTGGTTAGTGCGTTATCACCTTCCACTTATCACTTCTCCCGGCTTAATACATCTGCCCCATTCTGCACTATGGTAAGTGCCGATGTTGCCAGTCACGGGTAGACCCTCCCCTACGCTGTGTCATGTTTTATAGACCAAGCCCTACTACCACTTGTGGCGCTGGGTATACCCACCGGTACCGTATATCACTGACCTGGTTTGGGAGTGTTGTGGACTCGGGGCTTCTTCCGATGACCGGGAAGAGGAACCGCCACTGGGTCGCAGTAGGGATGGCCGGATGTAGGACTTCCTCATGCAGGACTACGTCGGCAGGCGGGAGGCACAGAGGAGTTCTTGACGGTCTCCTGTAAGACAAGACTCGTAGAAATACTGAAGGCTGGGGTACTGAGATATTAGAGGTACCGTGATGGCGGAGGCTCCGCGGTATTGGGGCTCTGAGGTGCTGGAAGTACAGGGCGTGCTAGGAGGCCCCTGGAGGTACGGAGATGCTTGGAGGCACGAGGTGCTTGGAGGCACGGAGGTGCTTGGAGGCACGGAGGTGCTTGGAGGCACGAGGTGCTTGGAGGCACGGAGGTGCTTGAAGGCACGAGGGTACTTGGAGGCACGGAGGTACTTGGAGGCACGGAGGTGCTTGGAGGCACGAGGTGCTTGAAGGCACGAGGGTACTTGGAGGCACGGAGGTACTTGGAGGCACGGAGGTGCTTGGAGGCACGAGGTGCTTGGAGGCACGGAGGTGCTTGGAGGCACGGAGGTGCTTGGAGGCACGGAGGTGCTTGGAGGCACGGGATGCTTGGAGGTACGGGATGCTTGGAGGTACAGGATGCTTGGAAGCACAGGACGAGCTTGGAGGCACAGGATGCTTGGAGGCACAGGACGAGGGAGCTCTGGAATCACAGCTTCCGAAGGAGAAACGAAGATACTCAGGCACCGGATCTCTGCCTGGTATCCGCTTTTAAACTCCCCGCCCCAGCCTGATTGACGGAGCAGGCAGGTGACGTCAGACCTGCTCCGCCTGCTTGCCCTCACTTGCGATGGCGGCGTCCCTGCTTCCGGGAAGCCGCCGGGGAGCAGCGCCGACCCGCCACTGAATCCGGAGACCGCCAGGGGGAACGAGGCGCCGGGCAGACCAGACCACCCGTAGGGACAAGCGCGGCCGCCGCGGCCGCTGCAGGTTTGTAACAGTACCCCCTCCTCCAGGAGTGGCCCCTGGACACTTCCCGGGCTTAGTCGGATGTTTGGAGTGGAAGATCCGAATCAGACGAGGAGCCATTACTTCAGTAGCTCCAATCCAACTTCTTTCCTCAGGACCGTAACCCTTCCAGTCCACCAAGTACTGTAATTTTTTATGAAGATAACGGGAGTCAAGAATAGCTTTGATTTCAAACTCTGCTCCGGCTTCTGCCACTACTGACGTTGACCTAGGGAGTGCTGAGTGGAACCGATTCAGAACGAGGGGACGGAGTAGAGAAACATGAAAGGCGTTAGGTACTCGAAGATGGGCAGGCAAACCCAGTTTACAGACCACAGGATTTAAGACTTTTAGCACAGGGTAGGGCCCGATGAACCTTGGAGCGAATTTCATGGTAGGCACCTTCAGCCGGAGGTTCCGTGTGGACAGCCATACCCTGTCCCCAACTTTATATTGAGGTGCAGCTCGCCGTTTCTTATCTGCGAAGAACTTGTACCGAGCCGAAACCTGCTTAAGATTGGCATGAACCTTCCTCCAAATTTGTCCAAAGTGTCGTAGAGTGGATACTACAGCAGGAACCTCTACTAACGGAAGGCTTGGAAATTCCGGAACACGGGGATGGAACCCGTAATTGACGAAAAATGGTGATTCCCCAGTGGAAGAATGAAACAAATGGTTGTGGGCAAACTCCGCCCAAGGCAGCAACTCCACCCAATTGTCCTGTGAAGGAGAGAGGTACAGACGAAGAAAAGTCTCTAGATCCTGATTGACACGTTCCGTTTGTCCATTTGTTTGGGGATGATAAGCAGACGAAAACTTAAGTTTGATTTGCAGAGTCGAACAAAGGGCTTTCCAAAACCTGGCGGTGAACTGTACTCCTCGGTCAGAAACAATCTCTTGTGGCAACCCATGCAAACGAAAATGTTCTCGGATAAACAGTAGTGCCAGTTTCGGTGCTGTTGGAAGACCAGTCAAGGGCACAAAGTGTGCCATCTTCGAAAAACGGTCAACGATAACCCAAACGGTGTTGAAACCTTTGGAACAGGGCAGGTCAGTGACGAAGTCCATGGAAATGTGAGTCCAGGGTCTCACAGGGATAGGCAGAGGACGAAGTAACCCTGCAGGAGGCAAACGAGGAGATTTGTGTTGTGTACATTGGGGACAGGAATTAACGCAATCTTGTACATCCTTCCTCATGGTGTTCCACCAGTAAGATCTTTGCAGAAACTTGTACATCTTCTGAGCGCCGGGATGACCGGAAAACTTGGAGTTATGGACCCACAGTAGTATCCTTGAGCGGAATCTAGCTGGTACGGACATTCTTCCAGGAGGAGGAGCTGGAGTAGTTAAAGCAACAGAGACAGAAACTGGATTCAGAATTAAACCCCGCTCCGGAGGTTCATCCTCGTCAGAGGAAACTTGTGAACGAGAAAGTGCATCTGCTTTAATATTGAGACTCCCGGCCCGGTACTTGATAATGAACGAGAATCGGGAAAAGAAAAGTGCCCATCTTGCCTGGCGAGGATTCAAGCACTGTGCGGATTTGATGTACAGCAAATTCTTGTGATCTGTGTAGATAGTAAACACGTGTTTAGCCCCTTCCAGAAGATATCTCCATTCTTCCAAGGCAGACTTGATTGCCAAGAGTTCCTGGTCTCCAATAGTGTAGTTCCGTTCGGCCGGAGAGAACTTACGAGAATGGAAGCCACACGGATGTAGTTTCTTATCAGAGGAATACTGGGAGAGAACAGCCCCAACTCCGACTGAAGACGCATCAACTTCTAAGAAGAAGGGTTCATCGAAATCTGGTTGTTTGAGAACTGGAGCCGTCATGAAGGCTAATTTTAAACGAGAAAAAGCTAAAATGGCTTCCGGGGACCACAGACTAGGATTGGAACTCTTCCTCGTCAGGGCAGTAATGGGCGCAACAATGGTGGAGAAACCCTTAATGAATTTCCTGTAGTAGTTCGCAAAGCCCAGGAATCTTTGTATTGCTTTCAGGGAAAGAGGTTGAGTCCAGTCACGAATGGCAGATAACTTTTCCGGATCCATGCGAAGCTCCGTCCCCGAGATGACATAACCGAGGAACGGAATAGATGTTACTTCAAATGTACACTTGGAGAGCTTGGCGTAGAGATGATTCTCTCGTAAACGGTGTAGTACTTCTTTGACTTGTAACCTGTGTTCGACAAGATTCTTGGAAAAAATCAATATGTCGTCCAAATATACCACAACGCTCTGATACAGCATATCACGAAAGATTTCATTGACGAATCCCTGGAAAACCGCGGGAGCATTACTAAGACCAAATGGCATCACCAAGTATTCGTAATGCCCATCTCGGGTATTAAAGGCAGTCTTCCATTCATCCCCCTCTCGGATGTGTATAAGATTATAAGCTCCTCTCAAGTCGAGTTTGGAAAAAATGCGGGCCCCACGAACCCTATCAAATAACTCTGTGATTAGTGGCAAAGGGTACTTATTCTTAATAGTAATGTCATTTAGGCCGCGGTAGTCGATGCATGGTCTCAACCCTCCGTCTTTTTTCTTCACAAAAAAGAAGCCTGCACCAGCAGGGGAGGAAGAGGGGCGAATGAATCCTTTGAGCAGATTGGACTTAATATACTCCGACATGGCTTGGGTCTCAGGAAGAGACAGAGGATATGTGCGACCACGGGGTGGCGTCTTCCCTGGGACAAGGTCAATAGAGCAGTCCCAAGGCCTGTGAGGTGGTAATAGGTCCGCAGCTTGTTCCGAAAACACGTCCTTGTACCCTTGATATGCCTCCGGAATGTGCTCTTCATCCGTCTTGGAAGTGACACGGAGCGGACAGACAGGAGTAAGACAATTAGTGTGACAAAAGGAACTCCAGGACAGAATTTGTGACGACTTCCAGTCGATGTGGGGATTATGACTTTTTAGCCAAGGTATTCCAAGAACCAGATCATGGGACATTTCTGGGATTACCAAGAGTTCCAAATCTTCCTGATGTAGAGCCCCGACCTGCAGCTTAACTGGCCCCGTGCGCCACCTTATAAGACCTTTGGCAATTCTAGTCCCATTGATAGCCGTCAGTGAGATTGGCCGCTCGATAGGCCGTAACTTCAAACCCAAACTTTGGGCACAGATGGAAGAAACGAAGTTCCCCGCAGCTCCGGAGTCCAATAGGGCTTCACAAGACTTGGAGACTGAGTTGGAGACTAGAGTTACTGGAAGCAAACAGTCCGAAGTTGGAGAAGCTTTTGTCGCAACTCCCAGCTTGACTCCTCCGGAACAAGCTAGGACTGCCCGTTTCCCGGACGGACTTTACAAGATTTAAGAAAATGATCTGCGGCTCCACAGTAAAGGCAGAGTTTACCCTCACGACGACGCTGTCGTTCTTCTGGAGACAGTCGGGAGCGGTTAATTTGCATGGGCTCATCTGAGCTAGGTGAGGCCACCGGCCTAGGAGTAGGATTCCGGAGCCTGGGACGATCTGAATGGCTACGTTCTCTTCCACGCTCTTGCATCCGAAGATCCACCTTGACGCACAGAGAAATCAAATCTTCTAATGGATCCGGCAGATCTCTAGTAACCAGCTCATCTTTCAGCCGGTCGGAAAGACCGTTCCAGAAGGCAGCTCTCAGGGCGTCATTATTCCAGCGTAGTTCGGAAGCAATGGTCTGGAAATGAACCACATACTGGCCCACGGAACGGGCGCCTTGCCGAACATGGAGCAAATCGGAAGAAGCCGTGGTCATTCTGCCGGGTTCGTCGAAAATCCTTCGAAAGGACGAGATGAAGTTGGTATAGTTGGAAACCATGGGATCGGACCGTTCCCATAGTGGAGACACCCAATCCAGAGCAGAACCTTCCAATAAAGAAATGATATATGCTACCTTGGACCGGTCTGTAGGAAAGTTGTGTGCAAGTAGCTCGAAATGTACCTCGCATTGGTTCAAGAAACCGCGGCAATTTTTGGGATTCCCATTATAGCGGGACGGAGTAGGCAACTGAAGACGTGGAGTGATACCAGCCGATGGTTGAACATTACTGGCAACGACAACTGGTGCGACCACTGGAGCAGGAGACGGAATTACTGAGGCCAGAGACGCCTGGATCTGATCCAGACGTCCGGACAACTGCTGGAGGTACTGCATCACCTGGCCTTGCGCCGCCTCCTGACTTTGTACTCGGGAAGCCAGGTTCTGGATGGCACTCGAGTCCGTGTTCCGAATCCCCGAGTCCATTAGGCCTGAGTATACTATCACTGACCTGGTTTGGGAGTGTTGTGGACTCGGGGCTTCTTCCGATGACCGGGAAGAGGAACCGCCACTGGGTCGCAGTAGGGATGGCCGGATGTAGGACTTCCTCATGCAGGACTACGTCGGCAGGCGGGAGGCACAGAGGAGTTCTTGACGGTCTCCTGTAAGACAAGACTCGTAGAAATACTGAAGGCTGGGGTACTGAGATATTAGAGGTACCGTGATGGCGGAGGCTCCGCGGTATTGGGGCTCTGAGGTGCTGGAAGTACAGGGCGTGCTAGGAGGCCCCTGGAGGTACGGAGATGCTTGGAGGCACGAGGTGCTTGGAGGCACGGAGGTGCTTGGAGGCACGGAGGTGCTTGGAGGCACGAGGTGCTTGGAGGCACGGAGGTGCTTGAAGGCACGAGGGTACTTGGAGGCACGGAGGTACTTGGAGGCACGGAGGTGCTTGGAGGCACGAGGTGCTTGAAGGCACGAGGGTACTTGGAGGCACGGAGGTACTTGGAGGCACGGAGGTGCTTGGAGGCACGAGGTGCTTGGAGGCACGGAGGTGCTTGGAGGCACGGAGGTGCTTGGAGGCACGGAGGTGCTTGGAGGCACGGGATGCTTGGAGGTACAGGATGCTTGGAAGCACAGGACGAGCTTGGAGGCACAGGATGCTTGGAGGCACAGGACGAGGGAGCTCTGGAATCACAGCTTCCGAAGGAGAAACGAAGATACTCAGGCACCGGATCTCTGCCTGGTATCCGCTTTTAAACTCCCCGCCCCAGCCTGATTGACGGAGCAGGCAGGTGACGTCAGACCTGCTCCGCCTGCTTGCCCTCACTTGCGATGGCGGCGTCCCTGCTTCCGGGAAGCCGCCGGGGAGCAGCGCCGACCCGCCACTGAATCCGGAGACCGCCAGGGGGAACGAGGCGCCGGGCAGACCAGACCACCCGTAGGGACAAGCGCGGCCGCCGCGGCCGCTGCAGGTTTGTAACACCGTAAGACCAGTTCAGTATGCAGCAGCGTGGCAAAGACTCTTTCCACTTAGATGCTGATGCTTCCCCAGAGCATTAACCATTCGTGGTTTGTGAATAGGTGCTGTTTCATTTTCTATTGATAAAGACAAACGAACACAGTTTAAAAAAAAAAAATCTGAAAAAGTAACTTTCCATTTTAAAATTGTTGTACAGCGCAGAGATTATGCCACGTAACGGTTACAGAGCTGGCACACCCGGGGCACATTTATTCTGTTGTACATATTTATTTGGTCATCATACCATGACGAAATAGAATGCACACTATGGACCCCTATTACTCTGCGAGGTGCAGACACGGGCACCTTTCCGGCGACTTAGTCCATTCTTTTAAAGCGGCAATAATTTAAAAAGCAAAACTAACCTGGTGTTGCCTATTAAATTATTGTTAATTTAATAAAAATACAGCCTGTCTCACCTGACTTGTGCCTGTCTCACCTGACTGTTTTGTATCTGTCTCACCTGACTTGTGCCTGTCTCACCTGACTTGTGCCTGCCTCACCTGGCTCGTGCCTGTCTCACCTGACTTGTGCCTGCCTCACCTGGCTCGTGCCTGTCTCACCTGGCTCGTGCCTGCCCCACCTGGCTCGTGCCTAAGCCACATAAGGACATAAATGTGAATTTAGTTGGGAAATCGAAACGTGCGTTAGAATAAGGCTTTTCTACATAGAAAAGTAGGGAGAAATAAATCTGCTTACAAACTGCTCGTTTTCTCTAGAACTTCCCTGTTTTGTAAATAGATTATTTAACCAGCTCGTTTGACCTTGTAACTCAGAACTCACTCTTTGCTGGGAAGCAGAACCTCTTGCACGTATTGCTGGGAATAGCTATAGTCCTGGATCTCTCACACAGGCAATATGGAAAATTCACATTTGGTGAAGAATAAAGAAATGCTCCATCTGAAAATCTATTGATTGCAAGCCGAGAAAATGGATTTTTCTGTAAAGTGGTTCTTAGCGAGCGCTGAGCTTTTACAGAACTGTACAGATACTGTCAGGTCATTACTGTCTTATTAACAGAGTGGTACGGTTATTGCTGAGCGCAGGAAGAGCAGGCACGTCATTTTCCTCCTTCTGCGGTGACTATTGAGGCTGAGAGGAGAGCATAATATTTGTGGAATGTAATCTGAAGTCTCGCGCTGAGTTCAGTATGATTTCCCAATGGACGGGATGTCGGCGGTCATGATACCGACAGCGGTGTCCCAGCCATCAGAATCTCGACAGGCCCCTCTAAAGTACCCTAACCCTCCTCTGGCTCCTACCCTAACCCTCCCTTGTGGGTGCCTAAACCTAGCCCTCCCGTGTGGTGCCTAACCCTTCCTTACATGCTGCCTAACCCTAACCTGCCCTATGTGCCTAACCCTACCTCTCCGGTCCCTAAACTGCCCTGCACCCCCCCCCCCCCCCCCCCTTCTAAGCGCCTAACCCTCCCCGGTACTATCCCTAACCTTTCCTACCCTGCACCCTAACCCTTCCTTCTCCTGCCTAAACCTTTTCATTGAATGTATCAATGTTCTCTGAAATTAAAGCTTAGAACTAATTGGAATTTTTTTAAAAAAAAGCATAGACTAATTTTGTTTAACAAAATCTAATCGAAATTTGTGATTCACCAAAGTAGGTGCCTTGTACAGATCGATATACTGTAATCGCCGAACATACCTGCGGCATTCTTTCCACAGTGGTAGTCACATACTGTAAAAAAAAAAAAAGCATGATGAACCAAAGATTTTACATTTTGATTCATCGGTCCTTAGCCACTTGCAGATGCAACCACGCCAGGCTGGGCCTTCCCCGACATGGTTGCATTTAATGCGACCTGTCCGTAACGCCCACTGGGCAGCTGCTGGAACATAGTCTCCTAGCGGCTGCCAATCTCAGGGGGACTTCCCGGCACCCCTGCTTCCTTGTTCCTTCCCCCATTGCCTGCGGTGCAGCCAGTCACGGCTGATCGGGCAACTTGGTGGCACCCCCAACCCTGTGCACACCCGGTGGATGCAGAGAGGAGCAGGTGGCGGGGTTTTGTAAAGTTGCGATGGTCCAATATATCTGTCATTGTTTAAATCAATGGGGCAGATATATTAACCTGGAGAAGGCATAAGGAAGTGATAAACCAATGATATGTGCAAGGTGATAAAGGCACCAGCCAATCAGATCCTACCTGTTAATTTACATATTGGAGATGATTGGCTGGTGCCTTTATCACCTTGCACATATCACTGGTTTATCACTTCCTTATGCCTTCTCCGGGTTAATACATCTACCCCAGAGTTTTAAAAATAAAAAACCTCTTGTTGGATATGTTCTAAATAGATATTATCCTAATTCAGTTATTAAAAAAAAAAGATAATTGCTGAGCTCCCAGTCCTCAGCAGCCACTGGTGGTGTCTCATAGCCCAGACAGCACACTTCCTCATTGCTGCAGCACAGCTGTAAGTTGTCATTACTTGTAAGCCCATTACTTTTTTACGTTTTTGCTAACCTCAACTTGCTTTTTTAAAGACCACCAAAACACTAGGGTCCCACAGAGCCTCATAAAATGTGCCTGCATAAGAAGACGTTTGGGATCTGGTTGTAACATCCTCGGTTTTGGGCAAAATTATTCTTCAGTCCTTTGTGTTGGGGAGAAGCTTCGTTCTTTCCTTTCCCATCCAGCCGGCTACAAACCGATTAGTAGAAATGAGTGTACATCTCCTTTCATTGCCGTGCGAACACGTACTGTTACTTAGGGGTATATTCAATAACTGTCGGAAGCTGCCGTCTTGTAAGAAAGACGTCGGCTTCCGACAGTGTTAGGTCGGAAGGGGTTCTGACCTATTCAGTACGGCCCAGTTTTTTCAGCCACCGATCAGTGTGCATTGTCGGAAGCGGGGCCAAACCCGACAGGTCCTGCTTGCTGGAGCCGGGTGGACGCAGCCGTGAGCCTCCGCTGCTGCAGCCGCTGCTCCCCCGCCGTCCGCTCCGTCTCCCCCGGGTGGCTGCCTTCAACTCCACCCGCCAGCCCGCCATTACCTCCTCTCAGGGGTGCCGCCCCCACCTCCTCCCGTCTGTCCGTCAACCACTCCTCCAGGCGGGACGTCCGCCCTTCCTCCAGGCAGCCCGTCAACACCTCCTCCCGGCAGGCCGATAACACCCTCCCGGCTCCGCAGACAGCTCCCTCCCCCAGGCGACGCAAACAGCAGCAGCAGGTCAGGAAAGGGAATGGCCAAATCCGACAGTCGGATTTGGCCGCTCTTTTGAATAGGGGTTGTCGGGTCCATTCCGACAACTGCATGTTGGAATGGACCCGACTCTTATTGAATATACCCCTTAGTCCTACATGCCATGGCACAGCCAACAGTGATCAGTAAGACACAGGGGAGATGTACTAAGCCATGGAGAGAGAAAGTACCAGCCAGTCCGCTCCTAACTGCCATGTTAGTCAGTTTGTGTTTAAAAATGATAGGAGTGATTGGTTGCTACTTAGTACATCTGCCCGACAGTATGTTATTGACCAGGAGCTACCTGGAAAATGGAAGACCCGAGTGTACGTTCTTTCTTTGCTGGTATCTACAGGGTTATTTCTGAGAATTTATCAGGTCCTGGATATTCTCGCCCAAAGTTCTGAACCTCTCTCCTTTTAAATTGATACTATCCAGGAATTGTAGGACCTGGCCGTTGGTTATGATTACACTGGTGCAGGAGTGTTTTCTATACACATTCATCCCTCAGTCATACTTCAAAATTCTCATCTTCTCCCAGTCTTCCAACCCCCGTCACCTCTTTGCCACTGTCAACTCCCTCCTCTGCCCACCCCCACCTCGTCTCCCCTCCTTACAGTCTGCTCATGACTTTGCCACTTATTTCACATCCAAAATTGACTCCATACGTCAGGACATCACATCCCCCCAGACCATCAGCATCCATCCTCCTCCTATCCCTTACCACCCCTCCCCATACCACTCGCCAACTCTGACCTCTTTCTCCCATGTATCGTGTAAGAAAGTCATGGCCCTCCCCCCCCCCTCCCACTTGACTCTAACCCCCACACCCCACCACCCGCATCTCTCCTTCTGCCTGTTCCCATCTTTCCCACCTTCTCAATCTCTCCCTCCCATCAGGCACTGTCCCCTCTGCCTTCAAGCATGCTCTTTTCTCCCCTTTCCTTAAAAAACTTACCCTTGATCCAAGCACCTTCTCCAACTACAGACCCATCTCTCTCCTCCCTTTTGCCTCCAAACTCTTTGAGCGTATTGTCTACACCCGCCTCACTGCCTGTCTTTCCTCACACTCACTGCTGGACCCATTCCAGTCTGTCTTCCGTCCTCTCCACTCCACTGGAACTGCCCTTACAAAAGTCTGCAATGACCTCCATGCAGCCAAATCTAAGGGCCGCTACTCTCTGCTTATTCTACTTGACCTCTCTGCTGCTTTTGACACTGTGGACCATCCTCTCCTTCTGCAAATCCTTCACTCCATTAGTCTGTGTTATACTACTCTCTCCTGGCTGTCCTCCTACCTCTCTGACCGTTCATTCTCTGTCTCCTCTCATAACTCCACCTCCCCCCCACTTCCACTAACTGTAGGTGTCTCCCAAGGTTCTGTTCTTTGTCCTTTCTATCTCTGTACGTCCTTGTTAGGTGAACTCATTAGTTATTTTGATTTCCAATATCATCTCTATGCTGATGATACTCAAATCTATCTTTACTCCCCTGACCTCTCTCCTGCTCTCCTCACTCGTATCTCCAACTGTCTCTCTGCTACCTCTTCCTGAATGTCCCAGCGCTTTCTTAAACTCAATATGTCCAAGACTGAACTGATCATCTTCCCTCCCTCCTGCATGACATCACCTCCCACAATTTCATTATCTATTGACTAGGTGATTCATCGCGCCCTACGGGCGCTCTTCATACCGTCGTAAGGGGCTACGGCCCTTTAACCCTTGCACACCCTTGTGGCGTGCAATATTTTTATTATATGGAGTATTACATCCAATCATAATTGTGTGAGTGGTTAAATATTGCACGGACAAAGGGCGTGCAATGGTTAAGGCGTGGAAGCCCCTTGCAACGGCGTGAACAGCGCACGCAGGGCCTGATGAATCACCTAGTAGGTGCTTTGGGTGGGGGAGTAGGGGGTGCGGGGAAGAGGCGGATGGGATCCTGGGGTGCCACGGGAGGGGCGGTTGCAGTGGTGCCGCAGGTGGGGGAGGGTGCGTGGGTGCAGCGGGGTGGTGGTCCGGAGCCGCTGCGGGTGGGGGAGGAGCAGTTGCGGGGTTGCCCCGGGAAGGGGAGGGGCGGATGCGGTGGTGCGGCGAGAAGTACGGGGTCGGTGGGGGAGGGGGTCCGGAGCTACCGCGGGTGCTGGAGGGGGTGTGTGGGGGTGCCGCGGGTGAGGCCCGGAGGTACTGCGAGTGGGGGAGGGGCGGGTAATGCTTATCCTGCTTCTCCTCCTGTCAGCAGCTAAGCTGCTGTCTTCTCTTTGGCAGTGGCTCTCCCGGAGACTCGCACAGCAGCCAGTCACTATTGTTAGCGCCGGTGTCCCAACGCGCCACATTACAGGGAAGAAGATGTACGCAATAAAATACAGCTGGGAGCTGTAGTTTATTTAGTGTGTCTACATCCCTGTAATGCGGCGCGTTGGGACACTGGTGCTAACAATAATGACTGGCTGGCAGAACTGACTGACTGGCTGAATCAATGTAAAAGGTGAGAGTGCTGTGCAGTGTCAGTGACACTACACACAGGCCCGGTGCTAGCCGCTCAGCAAAGGGATGCAGTGCAGGGAGGCACCAGGAAGGAGAGGCGTTCTCCCTGCTCTGCATCCCTGTGCTGAGCTTCTGCTGCTATCCCTGCTGCCGCTGCCGGCTGCTGTCACACATGCAGCGGCGCCGGAAGCACAAAGCCTCCTCTCCCCCTCGGCGCCGGCAGCACAAAACCTCCTCTCCCCCCTCGGCGCCGTCAGCACAAAACCTCCTCTCCCCCCTCCCCTCCCCTGTGTGACATTCAGTTGCCTGGAGGGAGCCAAAGTGGGCGGAGCTAGATGGGAGTAAGGGGCGGAGCTACACGGGACCATGCTGCAGCAGGAGGATGAGCTGCTACAGCTTCGGCCAGCCAGACTTCATTAGGTAAGTGTCTGGAAAGAGAGTGAGTGTGTGTGTGTATATACAGTGTCTGTGTATACTGTATATATGTGTGAATGTGTATGTGTGTAATGTATGTACAGTATGTATGTGTGTTTGTACATATATGTACATATATGTGTCTGTTGTGTGTGTGTGTATGTGTGACTGCTGCATAATGTGTGTAAGTGTCTCTGGTACAGGGGGCATTACATGTGTAAGCGTCTCTGGTACAGGGGGCATTACATGTGTAAGTGTCTCTACTACAGGGGTCATTATGTGCGCTGTGCGTTTGTAAAGTATGCGAGGGTGCAAATTTATAGTTTGCAGGGGGGCGCTGAACACCCTAGCACCGGCCCAGACTGCACACCCACTGCACTGCACAGCACTGTCACCTTTTTCATTGATTCAGCGTCCATACATTACCCTCCATGATATCACCCTCTCTATCCGCTACATTAACCATCTTGGGGCTTCCAGGCCGGCAGCCCAGGTGCTGTGTTGCGGAGTCAGGGATCTGGGTGCGGCTGTGGTGGGGAGGCACTTCTGTGACATCACACGCAGAGGAGGCTCCGGGGCTCAGAGAGTATGCGGCGCAGGGAGGGCTATGAAAGCCTTCCGCTGCGCCGCTTTCATACACATCTATGCCGGTGGCCGCAGCAGCTTTTGTTCCACCTGCGGGCGGCTAGGGAGTGGGGACTGTTGATGCCGGATGCGGCAGGTGGACTGGCAGCAAGACATTGGTGGTCATTCCGAGTTGATTGCTCGCTAGCAGTTTTTAGCAGCCGTGCAAACGCTATGCCGCTGCCCACTGGGAGTGTATTTTAGCTTAGCAGAAGTGCGAACGAAAGGATCGGAGAGCGGGTACAAAAATATTTTGTGCAGTTTCAGAGTAGCTTCAGACCTACTCTGCGCTTGCGATCACTTCAGACCATTTAGTTCCTGATTTGACATCATGAACACGCCCTGCGTTCGCCCAGCCACGCCTGTGTTTTTCTGAACACTCCCTGAAAATGGTCAGTTGACACCCAGAAACGCCCTCTTCCTGTCAATCACTCTGCGGCTGCCTGTGCGACTGAAAAGCATCGCTAGACCTGTGTAAAACTACATCGTTCGTTGTAATAGTACGCCGCACGTGCGCATTGCGCTGCATACGCATGCGCAGAAGTGCCGAGTTTTTGCCTGATCGCTGCACAGTGAACGAATGCAGCTAGCGATCAACTTGGAATGACCCCCATAGGACGCTGCAGTAAAAGGATTGTTCCCCCCCCTATCTACAGCGCAGAGACTTGCTGCAGTGGCATACCCTCCAGCTGCACCTTTCTGGCAGGTACAGGACCTTTTTTTTTATGGTCTGTTCCGTTTTTTGACTCTCCAAGCTTCCATTGAAAGTATAGGAAAAGGGGCGTGGCCACGCTGCTGTACCCGTGGCCACGCCCCCCTTTCGCATGTGTATCAATGTTTATGTGTACATTGCTGGGAGGGGGTGTTGCTGCAGATGCAGGGGGACTATTTTGGGGTGTGGGGCTGGAGCTGCAGCTCCATCAGTCCCATTGCTAATCCTGCTCTGTGAAAACACAGCAGGCAAAGGGCAGAGCCTCACATTGGATGTAACCTGTGTGGGAGGGCGTTTCTCGCCCAATCAGCTGTGGACTGGGTGTGATAGACCTGCCACTAACCCAATGAGAGCAGCTAGCCACGCCCAGCGTTAGAGACCTAGGCACAGAATCACAGGGCTATTATATAGGAGATGGCACTACTATCTCCTCTAGCCTCCAAGTACGCTGTCTTGGAGTAATCCTTGACTCCTCCCTCTCCTTCAAACCACACATTCAGCACCTCTCACAAACCTGTCATTTTCATCTCAAAAATATCTCCAGGATCAGACCCTTTCTCACCAAGGATGCCACCAAGACCCTCATCCACTCACTGGTCATCTCCAGACTGGACTACTGTAATCTCCTCCTGACTGGCATCCCTGACAATTACCTCTCTCCACTCCAATCTATCCTCAGTGCTGCTGCCCAGCTCATCTTCCTCACCAAACGCACTATGTCCACCTCCCCTCTCCTACAAGCCCTTCACTGGCTCCCCTTCCCTTTCAGAATCCAATTCAAGCTTCTCACACTCCCTTCCAAAGCCTTCACCCACTCCTCTCCTATCTACATCTCTGACCTTATCTCCCTTTACACTCCCACCCATCCTCTTCGCTCTGCTAATGCATGCCGACTCTCCTGCCTTCTGATTACTTCCTTCCACTCCTACCTCCAAGATTTCTCACGTGCTGCACCACTTCTCTGGAATTCTCTACCTCTCCCCCTCAGACTCTCCGCAAAACTTCAAACGGGTTCTGAAGACCCACTTCACCAAACCCAGCCAAATCTCATCCTTACCCTCTGTTCCACGCTCACTGTCTACCCCATCTATGCCACCCCTGTCTGCCCCTCCCTTTAGAATGTAAGCTCCCACAAGCAGGGCCCTCAACCCTCGTGTGTTTATGCTGTAGTTTTCTGCCGCTCTTATACTTGTCAATGTCATCTGTTGATGCAGCTGTGTTTATTTACCCCGTACTTGTCCTATATTGTCTTATACTGTAAGTAGTCACTGTTTTCTGGGTTTGATTATTTTGTTTATGTACTCTGTAATTGATCCCTTGCAGCTCCATATAAATACAGGATAATAATAAAAGGCCCAGTGCATTGAGGCTATCCTCCGCACCACCAGTAGGTGGAAGCAGTGCCTGCACACTAGCAGTACCTGTAATCCTGCACCTGGCACTGGTGCAGCTGCATGATGGTCAGGATGCTGTGCTGGAGGGCCGAGGCACCGCGCCTCATTATGCTCCAGTGCTGCCGCCGGCATGTCCCTGTTCTCTTCCCATTGCTCCGCTTTGGTGCAGAGCTCCAGGTGTAGGTGCAGTAGTGTAAAACCAGTTTAGCCAATGTCACATCAATAACAATCCCCTCTGTTATTCCGCTAGCACAGGGGTGGGGAACCTCCGGCCCGCAAAGCCGCCTGTTCTGGCCCGCTGCTGTCTGTGCGTCAGCGAGACACGCCACCCCTCAGTCCGGCGGCGGCGTGTCTCGGCTGTCAGGGCAGGGAGGAGAGCGCAGCTATGTGTGGCGGCAGCGGCGGGTAGGATCTCAAACCAGCCGCCCGTTCGTGAGCCAATCAGGAGCCGCCGCTGCTGGTCCGCGAGCTTTGATTGGCTCAGGAACCGGCGGCTGTTTTGAGGTCCTACACGCCGCCACCATTGCCCGACATAGTCGTGCTCTCCTCCCTGCCTGGTCCCTGACAGCGGTGAGCAGCACAGTGGGGTGTGTGGGAAGGAAGTGCATTTGTGCATCTGGCACTGTGGGGGCATTTGTGTATCTGGCACTGTGAGGGCATATGTGTATGTGGCACTGTGAGGGCATATATGGCACTGCTGGGGGCATTTGTGTATGTGGCACTGCTGGGGGCATTTGTGTATGTGGCACTGTGGGGGCATTTGTGTATGTGGCACTGCTGGGGGCATTTGTGTATGTGGCACTGTGGGGGCATTTGTGTATTTGGCACTGCACTATTGGGGGCATATGTTTTTCTCCCTCCCATTTTAATTGGCCACACCCATTTTTTTGGGCACGCACTCAGTACCACTAAGGGGCATAAGTACTTGTGGGTAGTGTCATTTTTATGTTGATCATTTTTGTATGTCCCCCGAAGGATTTTATAAATATCCAAATGGCCCTCTGTAGAAAAAAGGTTCCCCACCCCTGCCCTAGCATCTCCTCTGTCAGGGCTTTGTACATAGGGATTCTCTCCATGTCCCTCTGTGTCCATCCTAACTGATCTGCGTCCACTTATATAGTGCGCCACCCTGGACGGCACAGAACGCCCACTCGATGCCTGTGATCCATTCAGTCTGCCAGTCACAGACATCCAGATTTGCCATTGAAACGTGGCGCTTTAGTTTGGGAGCTGTTCCCCTGCTTGGCTGAGTCGTCTTCCCCTCCTACAGCGATTGAAGAGTATGAGCTGGTGGTGCCAAGCACTAGGGGAGCCTGGCGCATACACCTGGAACCTCAGTGACGCAGCAGGCGGTATATCAGTCGTATATAATGCTACAACATATATATATAGCGGGTCAGGCAGCATCATAACCCCTGATGTACAGCACTATGAGCCTAATTCAGTCCTGATCATTCCTCTGCGAATTTCCAGAGGTTTGCGATCAGATAGTCGCCGCCCAGAGAGAGTGAAAACCCGCCCCGTGCAAGTCTGCGTACGCCGTGCGTAAAGCTTTGCAAACGCCGGCCAGCTGCAAATCTGTTCTCATCTCCCTCACCATCGAATGATTTTTCCAGTGTGTGTGTAGCCCAGGACTTAATCCTACAGTGCAATACACACAGGCTGATCGGGGCCGCCACTGATGTCACACACCCGACCTGAAAACGCTTGGGAACGCCTGCGTTTTTCCTGACACTCCCAGAAAACGTCCAGTTACCACCCACAAACATCCTCTTCCTGTCAATCAGCCTGCGTTTGCCTAGCGATAAAATAAACCTCAGAATTTTTTCGCAGTTTGGCCTCGCGCCAGCGCATTACACATGCGCAATCATTCGATAATTGGTCGCTGTGCGATTTCACACAACATCGATCAGGTCTGAATTAGGCCCTATATTGGGAAACTAGATTGATTGGAAGCCACTTGTTTGTGAGCGGTTATTCCGCATAATCAGTGCTGTCGGTGAGTCTGCTGTACAATCCTCCGGGGTATAGGACACATTACTATGTTATATTATGTGTGCAGTGGGTGATGTGACTGTGGGTTCTAGTTGTAGAGTATTTAGTACAGAACAGTAGATGGCGCTCTTACTCCCTGACCAGTGAAAGTCTCACGTCACTTGCTGAGGCACGGGGACAGAGCGGGATATTCACTAAAGAGCAGCTTTTCAGCGCTGCAGATTCTCGGATTTTCAGTGGCAATAACAAGCGCAGAATGAGCCTCGTTTACCATTTATTACTAATGACGTTTTCATTCTGACAGGCAAATCCGGCTGTTTAGTAACTATACCCCCAAGTTCTCTACTGGATTTGTTCATTTCTATAATTCGGCAATGTTTCCTATTAAGGCGCTAGCAGAATGGTGAGATGCCAAAATATTCTGGCTGCGGAGTTATTTGCCTATCCTGCCTATGTGTGGTGGTGTTCTCACCAGTATTTTCAGCAAGGTACATTATATCACAGCAGGTTAGCGTAGGCTCCTGGTCACACCAGCTTCCATATTGTACTACCTATAGCAGCCGCTAGGGTCAGTGCAATCAGCCGCAAGTACCCTCGTGCTGCGATAAATGTGGTTATATGCCGCACTTATGGTACCGTGACTGGGCGAGGGTAGGAGGGTTGCAGTGCCATTCCCAGTGTTTGCCAGCGGGTACTTGTGAAATGTGACCGTATGTGTGTTGCTGCCGGGAGGTGTGTGTACGTTGTTGGGGGGTACTGGGATATTGGTTCCTAGATATGTGTGCGCTATAGAAGTAACTGTAAATAATACATTTTGGATAGTCCGGTGTTACATTTTCAGTTGTACTTTAAATGGTGCCTGAATGACGCGTTATCAGAGTCTGGTGTCGGAGAACTGCGTTCTCCCTGCGATTACAGGTGTTAGAGCCGCAGCCGTATACTATTCAGGGGTTGCATGGTCGTCCCTCTAACCGTAAAACGGGCAAACGTTACCTTTCCTTCCGTAATAGGTTATAATAATACAAATAATCTAAACCCGAGCACCTGTAATAAGTTATTAGCTGAAGAGAAAAAAGTGTTACAGGCTGAGACATCTGTGCATCGAGCAGGATGGGATCCGGTCTCCAGGGCGACAGTAAGTAGGTTGACAGGTCAAATAGTCGACATGATTTTCTCACATTTTTTTTACTTTTTCATACTTTACGATCCACGCGGACTATGATTGGGAATAGTAACCTGGCGAGCCATGCGAGGGGTCACGGTGCACTAATTGGGGTTCCCGGTCACGGGTGTGGTATTGAAAGTCGACAGTAACTAGGTCGACAATGTCTAGGTCGACCACTATTGGTCGACAGTAACTAGGTCGACAGGGTCTTTAGGTCGACATGTTCTAGGTCGACAGGTCAAAAGGTCGACATGAGATTTTAATGTTATTTTGGTGTCGTTTTCTTCGTAGAGTGACCGGGAACCCCAATTAGTGCACCGCGTCCCCTCGCATGGCTCGCTTCGCTTGCCATGCTTCGGGCATGGTGCCTTCGCTCCGCTACCGCTTCGCTCGGCACAGATTACCGTTCCAATCGTAGTCCATGTGGATCGTTAAGTATGAAAAGGTTCAAAAGAAGAAAAAAATTGTGAAAAACTCATGTCGACCTTTTGACCTGTCGACCTAGAACATGTCGACCTAGTTACTGTCGACCAATAGTGGTGGACCTAGATATTGTCTACATAGTTACTGTCGACTTTCAGTCCGGATCCCCCCGGTCACTGTACGGAGAAAACCACACCTAAAAAACTCATGTTGACCTGTCGACCTACTTACTGTCGACCTACTTACCATGGACCTTGCATATCACGCCCGAGCAGGGTGTAGCTGTGATGTATTACATTGTATGTATTGTTATCCGGCGTCCTAATGGCGCCATCTATGGGCTGTCTGCGGGAAGACATCTCATACATATTCCCCAGCTTGTAGTAATGCGCATAGTGTTGTTAATGTTACTGTATTTACAAATACTCTTTTGTGTCCGCCCAGCTGTGGTAATGAGCGATCACTTGTGATACTGTAGCCATGAATGTAATTCCGGTCTCCATTATTAATGTGACATTACCTCTCTGGTACATTCTGCAACATTGGGCTTTCTATGGCTTTGTGCTTGATGCTGCTGCTGCTGATTGTTTCTCTCCGTCCCTGCAGTTATCAGAGGCTATTACAGACCATCTCCGTGCTGGAGGCGCAGCGCGCTCAGGCCGTTCTGGATATGGAGAGCTTAGCGCAACACCAGAGGGAAGCAATGGCCAATCCCATCGAGTTTGTGGAGAAGCTGCAGAAGAAGGTACAATACAGAGACGGCTGAGCCCTCCTGGTCATAGGCTGGAGAAGCCACAGTCTGTTGTACTGTAGGAGGTGCTGATGTAATAACGATTGTGTCTCCCCGCTGGAGCGCGTCATTTCATTCCCAGACCCTTGTTTGTAAGAAGAGAACGTACCACAGTCACTAGAAGCTGGCAGTAGGATTTGAACTGGGGAACCCAGTTCTCCTTATCCGTGTAGAAGTTACATGTCTTACACACACATACATATTTCTGCTGCGGGGTACACTGGGCTCCACAAGGATAGACATTGGGGTGTAGAGTAGGATCTTGAGCCGAAGCACCAACAGGCTCAAAAGCTTTGACCTTCTTCCCAAGATGCATAGCGCCGCCTCCTATATCACCCGCCACCGTGCACAGGAGCTCAGTTTGTAGTTGGTGCTTGCAGTGCATGTGACAGGAAGAGCTGCTCACAGCAGCTCTAGAAGAAGCTTTTTCTGAGGAAAAAAGAAGACTGCAAGGGCTGCAGCAGAGGCACAGATTGTGTTAGATGTCAGTAGACATCGCCTGCTGCAGCTCCATCTCTCCCCCAGCGGCGCTGTACACTCCCGCGCCCTGGTTGCCGGGTACCTACAGCAGGAGGCTCCGGTTTTCTTCCAAGTTAGTCACACACGGCTGGGGCTCTCCGGGATCGCGTGGCCGCACTTCGGGTGGAGGTAAGTGGGTCCCGCTCGCGGGACCCGCACTTTATCGCGATCCGGTCGTGGGAGGCGGGCCGCGCGCGCTGGCGGTGGACACTGTGGCAGTACAGGCGATCCCACTAGATCACAAGAGCATGGGTGCAGGTCAGGTTTTCTCTCTAAACCTTTTTTTACGAGTAGCGCAGTACCCGGTGGTTTTACCAGCAGAGGGGAATAAGGCTTAGACCTGGAGCCCCTCCCCCAGCCCCAGGGTGCCATTTCCTGCAAATGTTCCCGCCCTGGAGCTGCATATCTGTCTCTCCCTCACTCCCTGGCAGTGTCTGCGGCGCCATTATCCCTCAGCTCACTGTTCCTGGGCCTGCTGGGCAAATCCTCCTATGTAAAGCTGCCTGGTTGCCAGCGCTGTGACTTTACATAACACTTAAGTATTCTACCTGCCTTTTTTAGTCAGTGTTAGTAAGAAAGAGTGCACTTAGTCAGGGTTTCCTAGTACAATTACCCTGTGATATACATCCAGTTCTTACTGTGTACTGTTATATCTATTGTTATATAGCTGTGTAAGCTAGTCCAGTGCAGTATTATTGTTAGTAATAACCTCTGCATTGTACAAACTGTGACTATTTGTGTGTGCATTTGATAGCTGAGTGGTGTCCATTTCGTGTCTATCACTCAACCTGCTATCCCTATATTCTATAACCTGAGGGGGCTTGGTGCGTCAGGTTTTATCTAATATAGGATTTTCACAAAGATATACTGTATTACGGATTTTTCTCTAACGTCCTAGTGGATGCTGGGGACTCCGTAAGGACCATGGGGAATAGACGGGCTCCGCAGGAGACAGGGCACTTTAAGAAAGAATTTGGATTCTGGTGTGCTCTGGCTCCTCCCTCTATGTCCCTCCTCCAGACCTCAGTTTGAATCTGTGCCCGGACGAGCTGGATGCTGTTCAGTGAGCTCTCCTGAGCGTGCTGTAAGAAAGTATTTTGTTAGGTTTTTTATTTTCAGGGAGCTCTGCTGGCAACAGACTCCCTGCATCGTGGGACAGAGGGGAGAGAAGCAGCCCTACTCTCTGAAGCTAGGTCCTGCTTCTTAGGCTACTGGACACCATTAGCTCCAGAGGGATCGTACACAGGATCTCACCCTCGTCGTCCGATCCCAGAGCCGCGCCGCCGTCCCCCTCGCAGAGCCGGAAGACAGAAGCCGGGTGAGTATGAGAAGCAAGAAGACTTCGAAATCGGCGGCAGAAGACTCCGTTCTTCACATGAGGTAACGCACAGCACTGCAGCTGTGCGCCATTGCTCCAAACACCTCACATACTCCGGTCACTGTAAGGGTGCAGGGCGCAGGGGGGGGGGCGCCCTGGGCAGCATATGGACCTCTTTTGGCAAAAGTACACATATATACAGTTGGGCACTGTATATATGTATGAGCCCCCGCCAAGAAAATGTATATTTAAGCGGGACAGAAGCCCGGGAATCTCCAGACAAGAGACTGCAGTTTCCCACAAAGAATTCTCAGGGAGTATCCTTTCCCTACTAGGGCCAGGATACGATGGGAATCTTCCCCTAGGGTGTCACGTTTGCCCAAAAGGTAGCGCTGACTTAACAGCTATCCTCAGGGATCCTGCAGATAGCATGCAGTAAAAGTACTTTGAAGTCCATTTACACACATTCTGGTACTCTACTCAGACCGGCGATTGTGTCGGCATGGGTTTATAGCGCTGTAGCAGCGTGGACAGATACCTTATCAGCAGAGATTGAGACCCTAGTATGTGTGTGTGTGTGTGTGTGTGTGTGTGTGTGTATATATATATATACGTATATATATATATATGTATATATAAAAGATGCTGTCTTAGATATATGTATATAAAACATGCCCAAAGAGACATTAGTCTACTGGGTTCTAGAGTCAACGCTATGT
This sequence comes from Pseudophryne corroboree, assembly GCF_028390025.1. NCBI lineage: Eukaryota > Metazoa > Chordata > Amphibia > Anura > Myobatrachidae > Pseudophryne > Pseudophryne corroboree. The sequence continues at coordinate 20,512,480 of NC_086452.1, forward strand.
CGATTTCTGCTTGACGTGTCCTGTGGAACATGCAATGGACAGGTGATGCCGACTTAAGAGGCATATTTAAGGTTTACCTTACAAGGCTGAGGATTGTGTGGAGAAGGGATCTCTGACCTGGTCTCCACAGCTATAGCTGGTAATTCTGATCTTTTGCCTTATATTCCAGCACAGCCTAGGAAAGCACGACATTATCAAATGCAGTCCTTTCGATCACAAAGAAACAAGAAAGTCCGAGGTGCGTCCTTTCTTGACAGAGGCAGGGGCAGAGGAAAGAAGCTGCACAACACAGCTAGTTCCCAGGAACAGAAGTCTTCTCCGGCCTCTACAAAATCCACCGCATGTCGCTGGGGCTCCACAGGCGGAGCTAGGCCCGGTGGGGGCACGTCTTCGAAATTTCAGCCACAAGTGGGTTCACTCCTTGTTGGATCCCTGGGCAATAGATATTGTGTATCAGGGATACAAGCTGGACTTCGAGGAGATGCCCCTTCACCGACGGCCCTGCCGGCTTCCCCCCACGAGAGGGAAATAGTGTTAACTGCAATTCACAAATTGTATCTTCAACAGGTGGTGGTCAAGGTTCCCCTCCTTCAACAAGGAAGGGGTTATTATTCGACCATGTTTGTAGTCCCGAAACCGAACGGTTCGGTCAGAACCATATTGAATTTAAAATCCCTGAACAAAGGTTCAAGTTCAAGATGGAATCGCTGAGAGCGGTCATCGCAAGCCTGGAAGGGGGGGATTTTATGGTGTCTCTGGACATAAAGGATGCATACCTTCATGTCCCCATTTATCCACCTCATCAGGCGTACCTCAGATTTGTGGTACAGGATTGTCATTACCAATTTCAGACGTTGCCGTTTGGTCTCTCCACGGCACTGAGAATAATTACCAAGGTAATGGCGGAAATGATGGTACGCCTGCGGAAGCAAGGAGTCACAATTATCCCATACTTGGACGATCTCCTCATAAAAGCGAGATCAAGAGAGCAGTTGCTGATCAGCGTAGCACTTTCTCTGGAAGTGTAACGGCAACACGGCTGGATTATAAATATTCCAAAGTCGCAGTTGGTTCCTAGGGCTCGTCTGCCTTTCCTAGGCATGATTCTAGACACAGACCAGAAAAGGGTTTATCTCCCGATAGAGAGAGCTCAGGAGCTCATGACACTGGTCAGGAACCTATTAAAACCAAAACAGGTGTCAGTGCCTCACTGCACTCGAGTCCTGGGAAGGATGGTGGCATCATACGAGGCCATTCCCTTCGGCAGGTTCTATGCGAGGAACTTTCAATAGGACTTACCTGACAGGTGGTCCGGATCACATCTTCAGATGCATCGGTTAATCACCCTATCCCCCAGGGCCAGGGTGTCTCTCCTGTGGTGGCTGCAGAGTGCTCACCTTCTCGAGGGCCGTAGATTCGGCATTCAGGACTGGGTCCTGGAGACCACGGATGCAAGCCTCCGAGAGTGGGGAGCAGTCACACAGGGAAGAAATTTCCAAGGTCTGTGGTCAAGTCAGGAGACTTGCCTTCACATCAACATCCTGGAACTAAGGGCCGTATACAACGCCCTACGTCAAGCGGAGACCCTGCTTCGCGACCAACCGGTTCTGATTCAGTCAGACACCATCACCGCAGTGGCTCATGTAAACCGACAAGGCGGCGCAAGGAACAGGGTAGCGAGCCACCAGAATTCTTCGCTGGGCGGAAAATCACGTAAGCGCACTGTCAGCAGTGTTCATCTCGGGAGTGGACAACTGGGAAGCAGACTTCCTCAGCAGACACGACCTCCACCCAGGAGAGTGGGGACTTCATCAGGAAGTCTTCGCACAGACTGCAAGTTGGTGGGTACTGCCACAGGTGGACATGATGGCATCCCGCCTCAACAAAAAACTACAGAGGTATTGCGCCAGGTCAAGAGACCCTCAGGCGATAGCTGTAGACGCCTTGTGACACCGTGGGTGTTCCAGTCGGTCTATGTATTTCCTCCTCTTCTTCTCATACCAAGGTGCTGAGAATAATAAGCAGAGGACCCGTGGCCTCTTCATCTAAGACAGGACTTGTTGCAACAGGGGCCCTGTCTGTTCCAAGACTTACCGCGGCTGCGTTTGACGGCATGGCGGTTGAACGCCGGATCTTAGCGGGGAAAAGGCATTCCGGAGGAGTTCATTCCTACGCTGATAAAGGCTAGGAAGGACGTGACAACTCAACATTATCACCGTATATGGCGAAAATATGTTGCTTGGTGTGAGGCCAGGAATGTCCCTATGGAGGAATTCCAGTTGGGCCATTTCCTTCACTTCCTACAGTCAGGAGTGACTTTGGGCCTAAAATTGGGGTCCATTAAGGTCCAGATTTCGGCCCTATCCATTTTCTTTCAAAAGGAGTTGACTTCTCTACCTGAAGTTCAGACGTTGTAAAGGGAGTGCTGCATATTCAACCCCCTTTTGTGCCTCCAGTGGCACCTTGGGATCTTAACGTGGTGTTGAGTTTCCTGAAATCACACTGGTTTGAACCACTCAAAACGGTGGAATTGAAATTTTTTTCACGTGGAAGGTGGTCATGCTGCTAGCCTTGGCTTCGGCTAGGCGTTTGTCAGAATTAGCGGCTTTGTCACATAAAAGCCCCTATCTGGTTTTCCATGCGGATAGAGCAGAGTTGCGGACCCGTCCACAATTCCTGCCAAAAGTGCATCTTTTCATATAAACCAACCTATTGTGGTGCCTGTGGCTACTACTGACTTGGAGGATTCCGAGTTGCTTGATGTAGTCAGGGCTTTGAAGGTTTATGTAGCCAGAACGGCTAGAGTCAGGAAAACAGACTCTTTGTTTATCCTGTATGCTTCCAACAAGTTTGGTGCGCCTGCTTCAAAGCAAACTATTGCTCGCTGGATCTGTAACACAATTCAGCAGGCTCATTCTGCGGCTGGATTGCCGCTGCCAAAATCAGTTAAGGCCCATTCCACTAGGAAGGTGGGCTCTTCTTGGGCGGCTGCCCGAGGGGTCTCTGCATTACAGCTGTGCCGAGCGGCTACTTGGTCAGGTTCAAACACTTTTGCAAAGTTTTACAAGTTTGATACCCTGGCTGTGTTTGCTCATTCGGTACTGCAGAGTCATCCGCACTCTCCCGCCCGTTTGGGAGCTTTGGTATAATCCCCATGGTCCTTACGGAGTCCCCAGCATCCACTAGGACGTTAGAGAAAATAAGATTTCTCTGACGTCCTAGTGGATGCTGGGAACTCCGTAAGGACCATGGGGAATAGCGGGCTCCGAAGGAGACTGGGCACTCTAAGAAAGAATTAGGACTACCTGGTGTGCACTGGCTCCTCCCTCTATGCCCCTCCTCCAGACCTCAGTTAGAATCTGTGCCTGGCTCGAGCTGGATGCACACAAGGGGCTCTCCTGAGCTTCTAGAAAAGAAAGTATATTTAGGTTTTTTATTTTCAGTGAGATCTGCTGGCAACAGACTCACTGCTACGAGGGACTTAGGGGAGAGAAGCGTACCTACCTGCTTGCAGCTAGCTTGGGCTTCTAGGCTACTGGACACCATTAGCTCCAGAGGGATCGAACACAGGCCCAGCCTCGGTCGTCCGGTCCCGGAGCCGCGCCGCCATCCCCCTTGCAGAGCCAGAAGCAAGAAGAACGTCCAGGAAATCGGCGGCTGAAGACTCCGGTCTTCAATAAGGTAGCGCACAGCACTGCAGCTGTGCGCCATTGCTCCCCATGCACACCTCACACTCCGGTCACTGATGGGTGCAGGGCGCTGGGGTGGGGGGTGGGGGGGCGCCCTGGGCTGCAATAAGATTACCTTACATTGGCAAAAAATACACATAATATAGTCATTAAGACTATATATGTGTAAAATCCCCTGCCATATATCCATAAAAAAAGCGGGAGAAGTCCGCCGTGAAGGGGGCGGGGCTATCTCCCTCAGCACACTGGCGCCATTTCCTCTCACAGCTCCGCTGGAAGGACGCTCCCCAGGCTCTCCCCTGCAGTTTCCAGGCTCAATAGGGTAAAAAAGAGAGGGGGGGCACTAAATTTAGGCGCAAATACTATATATTTCTCTATCGTCCTAGTGGATGCTGGGGTTCCTGAAAGGACCATGGGGAATAGCGGCTCCGCAGGAGACAGGGCACAAAAAGTAAAGCTTTCCGATCAGGTGGTGTGCACTGGCTCCTCCCCCTATGACCCTCCTCCAGACTCCAGTTAGATTTTTGTGCCCGGCCGAGAAGGGTGCAATCTAGGTGGCTCTCCTAAAGAGCTGCTTAGAGAAAGTTTAGCTAGGTTTTTTATGTTACAGTGATTCCTGCTGGCAACAGGATCACTGCAGCGAGGGACTGAGGGGAGAAGGAGTCAACTCACCTGCGTGCAGGATGGATTGGCTTCTTGGCTACTGGACATCAAGCTCCAGAGGGACGATCACAGGTACAGCCTGGATGGTCACCGGAGCCGCGCCGCCGGCCCCCTTGCAGATGCTGAAGACAGAAGAGGTCCAGAATCGGCGGCTGAAGACTCCTGCAGTCTTCTAAAGGTAGCGCACAGCACTGCAGCTGTGCGCCATTTTCCTCTCAGCACACTTCACACGGCAGTCACTGAGGGTGCAGGGCGCTGGGAGGGGGGCGCCCTGGGAGGCAAAATGAGTACCTATAAAGGCTAAAAATACCTCACATATAGCCCTAGAGGCTATATGGAGATATTTAACCCCTGCCTGATTTCTCAAAATAGCGGGAGACGAGCCCGCCGGAAAAGGGGCGGGGCCTATCTCCTCAGCACACGGCGCCATTTCCTCTCACAGCTCCGCTGGTCAGGACGGCTCCCAGGTCTCTCCCCTGCACTGCACTACAGAAACAGGGTAAAACAGAGAGGGGGGGCAAATTTATGGCGATATTTTTATATAACAAAGCAGCTATAGGGGAGCACTTATTATAAGGCTATCCCTGATATATATATAGCGCTTTTGGTGTGTGCTGGCAAACTCTCCCTCTGTCTCCCCAAAGGGCTAGTGGGTCCTGTCTTCATTAGGAGCATTCCCTGTGTGTCTGCTGTGTGTCGGTACGTGTGTGTCGACATGTATGAGGACGATATTGGTGTGGAGGCGGAGCAATTGCCAAATATGGGGATGTCACCTCCTAGGGGGTCGACACCAGAATGGATGCCTTTATTTATGGAACTACGGGATAGTGTCAACACGCTAAAGCAGTCGTTTGACGACATGAGACGGCCGGACAATCAATTAGTGCCTGTCCAGGCGACTCAAACACCGTCAGGGGCTGTGAAACGCCCTTTGCCTCAGTCGGTCGACACAGACCCAGACACAGGCGATGACTCCAGTGGTGACGGTGACGAATCAACCGTATTTTCCAGTAGGGCCACACGTTATATGATTTTGGCAATGAAGGAGGCGTTACATTTAGCTGATACTACAGGTACCACTAAACAGGGTATTATGTGGGGTATGAAAAAACTACCTATAGTTTTTCCTGAATCAGAAGAACTAAATGACGTGTGTAATGAAGCGTGGGTTGCCCCTGATAAAAAGCTGATAATTTCAAAGAAATTATTGGCATTATACCCTTTCCCGCCAGAGGTTAGGGAGCGCTGGGAAACACCTCCTAGGGTGGACAAGGCGCTAACACGCTTATCTAAACAAGTGGCGTTACCCTCTCCTGAGACGGCCGCACTTAAAGATCCATCAGATAGGAGGATGGAAAATATCCAAAAAAGTATATACACACATGCAGGTGTTATACTACGACCAGCTGTAGCAACTGCCTGGATGGGCAGTGCGGGGGTAGTTTGGTCAGAATCCCTGATTGAAAATATTGATACCCTGGACAGGGACAATATTCTACTGTCGTTAGAACAAATAAAGGATGCATTTCTTTATATGCGTGATGCACAGAGGGATATATGCACACTGGCATCACGGGTAAGTGCTATGTCCATTTCGGCCAGAAGAGCTTTATGGACGCGACAGTGGACAGGCGATGCGGATTCAAAACGGCATATGGAAGTTTTGCCGTATAAGGGGGAGGAGTTATTTGGAGTCGGTCTATCAGATTTGGTGGCCACGGCTACAGCCGGGAAATCCACCTTTCTACCTCAAGTCACTCCCCAACAGAAAAAGGCACCGACTTTTCAACCGCAGCCCTTTCGTTCCTTTAAAAATAAGAGAGCAAAGGGCTATTCATATTTGCCACGAGGCAAAGGTCGAGGGAAGAGACAGCAACACGCAGCTCCTTCCCAGGATCAGAAGCCCTCCCCGGCTTCTACAAAAGCCTCAGCATGACGCTGGGGCTTCTCAAGCGGACTCGGGGACGGTGGGCGGTCGTCTCAAAAATTACAGCGCGCAGTGGGCTCACTCGCAAGTAGATCCCTGGATCCTGCAGATAATATCTCAGGGATACAGGTTGGAATTAGAGACAGATCCACCTCGCCGTTTCCTGAGGTCTGCTTTACCAACGTCCCCCTCCGAAAGGGAGACGGTGTTGGAAGCCATTCACAAGCTGTACTCTCAGCAGGTGATAGTCAAGGTACCTCTTCTGCAACAAGGGAAGGGGTATTATTCCACTCTTTTTGTGGTACCGAAGCCGGATGGCTCGGTAAGGCCTATTCTAAATCTGAAGTCCTTGAACCTGTACATAAAGAAGTTCAAGTTCAAAATGGAGTCACTCAGAGCAGTGATAGCGAACCTGGAAGAGGGGAACTTTATGGTATCCTTGGACATCAAGGATGCGTATCTCCACGTTCCAATTTACCCCTCACACCAGGGGTACCTCAGGTTCGTTGTACAAAACTGTCACTATCAGTTTCAGACGCTGCCGTTCGGATTGTCCACGGCACCTCGGATCTTTACAAAGGTAATGGCCGAGATGATGATTCTTCTTCGAAGAAAAGGCGTATTAATTATCCCATACTTGGACGATCTCCTAATAAGGGCGAGGTCCAGAGAACAGCTAGAGATGGGATTAGCACTGTCTCAAGAAGTGCTAAAACAGCACGGGTGGATTCTGAATATTCCAAAATCCCAGTTAATGCCGACAACTCGTCTGCTGTTCCTAGGGATGATTCTGGACACGGTTCAGAAAAAGGTTTTTCTCCCGGAGGAAAAAGCCAAGGAGTTATCCGAGCTTGTCAGGAACCTCCTAAAACCAGGAAAGGTGTCTGTACATCAATGCACAAGAGTCCTGGGAAAAATGGTGGCTTCTTACGAAGCGATTCCATTCGGCAGATTCCACGCAAGAATTTTCCAAAGGGATCTGTTGGACAAATGGTCAGGGTCGCATCTTCAGATGCACCTACGGATAACCCTGTCTCCAAGGACAAGGGTGTCTCTTCTGTGGTGGTTGCAGAGTGCTCATCTATTGGAGGGCCGCAGATTCGGCATACAGGATTGGATCCTGGTGACCACGGACGCCAGCCTGAGAGGCTGGGGAGCAGTCACACAAGGAAGAAACTTCCAGGGAGTATGGACGAGCCTGGAAACGTCTCTTCACATAAACATTCTGGAACTAAGAGCAATATACAATGCTCTAAACCAGGCAGAACCTCTGCTTCAGGGAAAACCGGTATTGATCCAGTCGGACAACATCACGGCAGTCGCCCATGTGAACAGACAGGGCGGCACAAGAAGCAGGAGGGCAATGGCAGAAGCTGCAAGGATTCTTCGCTGGGCAGAGAATCATGTGATAGCACTGTCAGCAGTGTTCATCCCGGGAGTGGACAACTGGGAAGCAGACTTCCTCAGCAGACACGATCTTCACCCGGGAGAGTGGGGACTTCATCCAGAAGTCTTCCACATGCTGGTAACCCGTTGGGAAAGACCAATGGTGGACATGATGGCGTCTCGCCTCAACAAAAAACTGGACAGGTATTGCGCCAGGTCAAGAGATCCGCAGGCAATAGCTGTGGACGCGCTGGTAACGCCTTGGGTGTACCAGTCGGTGTATGTGTTTCCTCCTCTGCCTCTCATACCAAAAGTATTGAGAATTATACGGCAAAGAGGCGTAAGAACGATACTAGTGGTTCCGGATTGGCCAAGGAGGACTTGGTACCCGGAACTTCAAGAGATGATCACGGAAGATCCGTGGCCTCTACCTCTAAGGAGGGACTTGCTTCAGCAGGGTCCCTGTCTGTTTCAAGACTTACCGCGGCTGCGTTTGACGGCATGGCGGTTGAACGCCGGATCCTAAAGGAAAGAGGCATGCCGGAAGAAGTCATTCCTACTTTGATTAAAGCAAGGAAGGAAGTAACCGTGCAACATTATCACCGAATTTGGCGAAAATATGTTGCGTGGTGCGAAGATCGGAGTGCTCCGACGGAGGAATTTCAACTGGGTCGATTCCTACATTTCCTGCAATCAGGATTGTCAATGGGTCTCAAATTGGGATCTATTAAGGTTCAAATTTCGGCCCTGTCGATTTTCTTTCAAAAAGAATTGGCTTCAGTCCCTGAAGTCCAGACCTTTGTTAAGGGAGTGCTGCATATACAGCCTCCTGTGGTGCCTCCAGTGGCACCGTGGGATCTAAATGTGGTTTTGGACTTCCTAAAATCTCATTGGTTTGAACCACTAAAAAAGGTGGATTTGAAATATCTCACATGGAAAGTGACCATGCTTCTAGCCCTGGCTTCTGCCAGGAGAGTGTCAGAATTGGCAGCTTTATCTTACAAAAGCCCATATCTGATTTTCCATTCGGACAGGGCAGAACTGCGAACTCGTCCGCATTTTCTCCCTAAGGTGGTGTCAGCATTTCATCTGAACCAGCCTATTGTAGTGCCTGCGGCTACAAGTGACTTGGAGGACTCCAAGTTACTGGACGTTGTCAGAGCATTAAAAATATATATTGCAAGGACAGCTGGAGTCAGAAAATCTGACTCGTTGTTTATATTGTATGCACCCAACAAGATGGGTGCTCCTGCGTCTAAGCAGACGATTGCTCGTTGGATCTGTAGCACAATCCAACTTGCACATTCTGTGGCAGGCTTGCCACAGCCTAAATCTGTAAAGGCCCACTCCACAAGGAAGGTGGGCTCATCTTGGGCGGCTGCCCGAGGGGTCTCGGCATTACAACTTTGCCGAGCAGCTACGTGGTCAGGGGAGAACACGTTTGTAAAATTTTACAAATTTGATACTCTGGCTAAGGAGGACCTGGAGTTCTCTCATTCGGTGCTGCAGAGTCATCCGCACTCTCCCGCCCGTTTGGGAGCTTTGGTATAATCCCCATGGTCCTTTCAGGAACCCCAGCATCCACTAGGACGATAGAGAAAATAAGATTTTACTTACCGATAAATCTATTTCTCGGAGTCCGTAGTGGATGCTGGGCGCCCATCCCAAGTGCGGATTATCTGCATAAGTTGTACATAGTTATTGTTAACTAATTCGGGTTATTGTTAAAGGAAGCCATCTTTCAGAGGCTCCGCTGTTATCATACTGTTAACTGGGTTTAGATCACAAGTTGTACGGTGTGATTGGTGTGGCTGGTATGAGTCTTACCCGGGATTCAAAATCCTCCCTTATTGTGTACGCTCGTCCGGGCACAGTACCTAACTGGAGTCTGGAGGAGGGTCATAGGGGGAGGAGCCAGTGCACACCACCTGATCGGAAAGCTTTACTTTTTGTGCCCTGTCTCCTGCGGAGCCGCTATTCCCCATGGTCCTTTCAGGAACCCCAGCATCCACTACGGACTCCGAGAAATAGATTTATCGGTAAGTAAAATCTTATTATATATATATATATATATATATATATATATATATATATATATATATATATATATATATATATATATATATATATATATATATAGCTGCTATAGGGTAAAATCACTCATTATAGTGTACATCCCTGTGATTTATAGCGCTGTGGTGTGTGCTGGCATACTCTCTCTCTGTTTCCCCAAAGGACTTTGTGGGGTCCTGTCCTCAGTCAGAGCATTCCCTGTGTGTGTGCGGAGTGTCGGTACGGCTGTGTTGACATGTTTGATGAGGCTTATGTGGAGGCGGAGCAGGTGCCGATAAATGTGATGTCACCCCCTGCAGGGTCGACACCTGAGTGGATGGATATGTGGAAGGAATTACGTGACAGTATCAACTCCTTACATAAGAGGTTTGATGACATAGCAGATGTGGGACAGCCGGCTTCTCAGTCCGTGCCCGCCCAGGCGTCTCAAAACCATCAGGGGCTCAAAAACGCCCGCTACCTCAGATGGCAGACACAGATGTCGACACGGATACTGACTCCAGTGTCGACGACGATGAGACTAGTGTACATTCCAATAGGGCCATCCGTTACATGATTACGGCAATGAAAAATGTGTTGCACATTTCTAACATTAACCCTGGTACCACAAAAAAAAAGGGTATTATGTTTGGGGAGAAAAAGCAACCTGTGGTTTTTCCCCCTTCTGAAGAGTTAAATGAAGTGTGTGATGAAGCGTGGGTTTCCCCCGATAAGAAACTGGTAATTTCCAAAAAGTTACTAAGGTCGTACCCTTTCCCGCCAGAGGATAGGATACGTTGGGAGACATCCCCTAGGGTGGATAAAGCGCTCACACGCTTGTCAAAGAAGGTGACAATACGGCCGCCCTAAAGGAGCCTGCGGATAGAAAGCAGGAGGCTATCCTGAAGTCTGTATATACACACTCAGGTATTATACTGAGACCGGTTATTGCTTCAGCATGGATGTGCAGTGCTGCAGCTGCGTGGTCAGATTCCCTGTCTGATAACATTGATACCCTAGACAGGGACACTATATTGCTAACCATAGAGCATATTAAAGACGTAGTCTTATACATGAGAGATGCACAGAGGGATATTTGCCAACTGGCATCTAGAATTAATGCAATGTCCATTTCTGCCAGGAGAGTATTATGGACTCGGCAGTGGACAGGTGATGCGGATTCTAAAAGGCACATGGAGGTTTTGCCTTACAAGGGTGAGGAATTGTTTGGAGATGGTCTCTCGGACCTCGTTTCCACAGCGACGGCTGGGAAGTCGACATTTTTACCCCATGTTCCCTCACAGCCACAGAAAGCACCGTATTATCAGGTACAGTCCTTTCGGCCCCAGAAAGGCAAGCGGGTTAAAGGCGCGTCCTTTCTGCCAGAGGCAGAGGTAGGGGGAAAAAGCTGCACCAAACAGCAAGTTCCCAGGAACAAAAGTCCTCTCCCGCTTCCTCTAAGTCCACCGCATGACGCTGGGGCTCCACAGGTGGAGCCAGGTGCGGTGGGGGCCCGTCTCCGGAACTTCAGCGACCAGTGGGTTCGCTCACGGGTGGATCCCTGGATTCTACAAGTGGTATCTCAGGGGTACAAGCTGGAATTCGAGACGTCTCCCCCTCGCCGTTTCCTCAAATCAGCCTTGCCAACTACTCCCCCAGACAGGGAGGCGGTGCTGGAGGCGATTCACAAGCTGTACTCCCAGCAGGTGATAACCAAAGTACCCCTCCTTCAACAGGGACGGGGTTACTATTCCACAATGTTTGTGGTACCGAAACCGGACGGTTCGGTGAGACCCATTTTAAATTTGAAATCCTTGAACACTTATATAAGAAGGTTCAAGTTCAAAATGGAATCGCTCAGGGCGGTTATTGCAAGCCTGGACGAAGGGGATTACATGGTATCACTGGACATCAAGGATGCTTACCTGCATGTCCCCATTTACCCTCCTCACCAGGAGTACCTCAGATTTGTGGTACAGGACTGTCATTACCAATTCCAGACGTTGCCGTTTGGTCTGTCCACGGCACCGAGGGTATTTACCAAGGTAATGGCCGAAATGATGATACTCCTTCGAAAAAAGGGAGTTATAATTATCCCGTACTTGGACGATCTCCTTATAAAGGCGAGGTCCAGGGAACAGTTGTTGATCGGAGTAGCACTAGCTCGGGAAGTGCTACAACAGCACGGCTGGATCCTGAATATTCCAAAGTCGCAGCTGGTTCCTACAACGCGTCTACAGTTCCTGGGGATGGTTCTGGACACAGAACAGAAAAAGGTGTTTCTCCCGGAGGAGAAGGCCAAGGAGTTGTCATATCTAGTCAGAGACCTCCTAAAACCAAAACAGGTGTCGGTGCACCACTGCACGCGAGTCCTGGGAAAGATGGTAGCTTCTTACGAAGCAATTCCATTCGGAAGGTTCCATGCAAGGATCTTTCAGTGGGATCTGTTGGACAAGTGGTCCGGATCGCATCTTCAGATGCATCGGCTGATAACCCTGTCTCCAAGGACCAGGGTGTCGCTGTTGTGGTGGCTGCAGAGTACTCATCTTCTAGAGGGCCGCAGATTCGGCATACAGGACTGGGTCCTGGTGACCACGGATGCCAGCCTTCGAGGTTGGGGGGCAGTCACACAGGGAAGAAACTTCCAAGGACTATGGACACGACCTCCACCCGGGAGAGTGGGGACTTCATCCAGAAGTCTTCCAAATGATTGTACACCGTTGGGAAAGGCCACAGGTGGACATGATGGCGTCCCGCCTCAACAAAAAGCTAAAAAGATATTGCGCCAGGTCAAGGGACCCTCAGGCGATAGCTGTGGACGCTCTAGTGACACCGTGGGTGTACCAGTCGGTTTATGTGTTCCCTCCTCTGCCTCTCATACCCAAGGTACTGAGAATAATAAGAAGGAGAGGAGTAAGAACTATACTTGTGGTTCCGGATTGGCCAAGAAGAGCTTGGTACCCAGAACTTCAAGAAATGATCTCAGAGGACCCATGGCCTCTGCCGCTCAGACAGGACCTGCTGCAGCAGGGGCCCTGTCTGTTCCAAGACTTACCGCGGCTGCGTTTGACGGCATGGCGGTTGAACACCGGATCCTAAAAGAAAAGGGCATTCCGGAGGAAGTCATTCCTACGCTGATTAAAGCTAGGAAAGATGTGACCGTAAGACAATATCACCGCATATGGCGAAAATATGTTGCTTGGTGTGAGGCCAGGAAGGCCCCAACGGAGGAATTTCAGCTCTGTCGATTTCTGCACTTCCTACAGTCAGGAGTGACTATGGGCCTAAAATTGGGTTCCATTAAGGTCCAGATCTCGGCTCTGTCGATTTTCTTCCAAAAAGAACTGGCTTCACTGCCTGAAGTTCAGACTTTTGTTAAAGGAGTGCTGCATATTCAGCCCCCTTTTGTGCCTCCAGTGGCACCGTGGGATCTCAACGTGGTGTTGGATTTCCTAAAGTCGCATTGGTTTGAGCCACTTAAAACCGTGGAGCTAAAATACCTCACGTGGAAAGTGGTCATGCTGTTGGCCTTGGCGTCGGCCAGGCGTGTATCAGAATTGGCGGCTTTGTCATGTAAAAGCCCTTATCTGATTTTTCATATGGATAGGGCGGAATTGAGGACTCGTTCCCAATTCCTTCCTAAGGTGGTTTCAGCTTTTCATGTGAACCAACCTATTGTGGTGCCTGCGGCTACTCGGGACTTGGAGGATTCCAAGTTACTGGACGTAGTCAGGGCCCTGAAAATATATGTTTCCAGGACGGCTGGAGTCAGGAAAACTGACTCGCTATTTATCCTGTATGCACCCAACAAGCTGGGTGCTCCTGCTTCTAAGCAGACTATTGCTCGCTGGATCTGTAGCACGATTCAACTTGCACATTCTGCGGCTGGACTGCCGCATCCTAAATCTGTAAAAGCCCATTCCACGAGGAAAGTGGGCTCTTCTTGGGCGGCTGCCCGAGGGGTCTCGGCTTTACAACTTTGCCGAGCTGCTACTTGGTCGGGGTCAAACACATTTGCAAAATTCTACAAGTTTGATACCCTGGCTGAGGAGAACCTTGAGTTTGCTCATTCGGTGCTGCAGAGTCATCCGCACTCTCCCGCCCGTTTGGGAGCTTTGGTATAATCCCCATGGTCCTTACGGAGTTCCCAGCTTCCACTAGGACGTCAGAGAAAATAAGAATTTACTCACCGGTAATTCTATTTCTCGTAGTCCGTAGTGGATGCTGGGCGCCCATCCCAAGTGCGGATTGTCTGCATTACTTGTATATAGTTATTGCCTAACTAAAGGGTTATTGTTCTGAGCCATCTGTTCGTGAGGCTCAGTTGTTGTTCATACTGTTAACTGGATATAGTATCACGAGTTGTACGGTGTGATTGGTGTGGCTGGTATGAGTCTTACCCGGGATTCCAAATCCCTTCCTTATTGTGTCAGCTCTTCCCGGCACAGTTTCCCTAACTGAGGTCTGGAGGAGGGGCATAGAGGGAGGAGCCAGTGCACACCATGTAGTCCTAATTCTTTCTTAGAGTGCCCAGTCTCCTTCGGAGCCCGCTATTCCCCATGGTCCTTACGGAGTTCCCAGCATCCACTACGGACTACGAGAAATAGAATTACCGGTGAGTAAATTCTTATTTTTACTTACCGGTAAATCTATTTCTCGTAGTCCGTAGTGGATGCTGGGCGCCCGTCCCAAGTGCGGACTTCTTCTGCAATACTTGTATATAGTTATTGCTGCAATAAGGGCTATGTTATGGTTGCATCAGGGTTGAACTGATGCTCTGTTGTTGTTCATACTGTTGACTGGGTAAGTTTATCACAAGTTATATGGTGTGATTGGTGTGGCTGGTATGAATCTTGCCCTGGATTACCAAAATCCTTTCCTTGTACTGTCAGCTCTTCTGGGCACAGTTTCTCTAACTGAGGTCTGGAGGAGGGACATAGAGGGAGGAGCCAGAGCACACCAGAATCCAAATTCTTTCTTAAAGTGCCCATGTCTCCTGAGGATGCCCGTCTATTCCCTATGGTCCTTACGGAGTCCCCAGCATCCACTACGGACTACGAGAAATAGATTTACCGGTAAGTAAAATCTTATTTTCTCTGACGTCCTAGTGGATGCTGGGACTCCGTCAGGACCATGGGGTTTAATGGCTCCGCAGGAGACAGGGCACAAAAATAAAAGCTTTAGGACTAGGTGGTGTGCACTGGCTCCTCCCCCTATGACCCTCCTCCAAGCCTCAGTTAGGTTTTTGTGCCCGTCCGAGCAGGGTGCAATCTAGGTGGCTCTCCTAAAGAGCTGCTTAGAAAAAGTTATTAGGTTTTTTATTTTCAGTGAGTCCTGCTGGCAACAGGCTCACTGCAACGAGGGACTTAGGGGAGAAGAAGTGAACTCACCTGCGTGCAGGATGGATTGGCTTCTTAGGCTACTGGACACCATTAGCGCCACAGGGATCGAACACAGGCCCAGCCATGGAGTCCGGTCCCGGAGCCGCGCCGCCGACCCCCTTGCAGATGCCGAAAAGTGAAGAGGTCCAGAAACCGGCGGCAGAAGACTTTTCAGTCTTCATGAGGTAGCGCACAGCACTGCAGCTGTGCGCCATTGTTGTCAGCACACTTCACACCAGCGGTCACTGAGGGTGCAGGGCGCTGGGGGGGGGGCGCCCTGGGCAGCAATGATAATACCTTGTTCTGGCTAAAAATACATCACATATAGCCCCTGGGGCTATATGGATGTATTTAACCCCTGCCAGGTCTCACAAACACCGGGAGAAGAGCCCGCCGAAATAGGGGGCGGGGCCTATCTCCTCAGCACACAGCGCCATTTTCCTGCTCAGCTCCGCTGTGAGGAAAGCTCCCAGGACTCTCCCCTGCACTGCACTACAGAAACAGGGTAAAAAAACAGAGAGGGGGGGCACTTTTTTGGCGATATTGATATATTAAGCTGCTATAAAGGAAACAACACTTCTGTAGGGTTGTTCCTATATATTTATAGCGCTTGGGTGTGTGCTGGCAAACTCTCCCTCTGTCTCCCCAAAGGGCTAGTGGGGTCCTGTCTTCGATAAGAGCATTCCCTGTGTGTCTGCTGTGTGTCGGTACGTGTGTGTCGACATGTATGAGGACGATGTTGGTGTGGAGGCGGAGCAATTGCCGGTAATGGTGATGTCACCCCCTAGGGAGTCGACACCGGAATGGATGGCTTTGTTTATGGAATTACGTGATAATGTCAGCACGTTACAAAAATCAGTTGACGACATGAGACGGCCGGCAAACCAGTTAGTACCTGTCCAGGCGTCTCAGACACCGTCAGGGGCTGTAAAACGCCCTTTACCTCAGTCGGTCGACACAGACCCAGACACGGACACCGAATCTAGTGTCGACGGTGAAGAAACAAACGTATTTTCCAGTAGGGCCACACGTTATATGATCACGGCAATGAAGGAGGCTTTGCATATCTCTGATACTGCAAGTACCACAAAAAGGGGTATTATGTGGGTCTGAAAAAACTACCTGTAGTTTTTCCTGAATCAGAGGAATTGAATGAAGTGTGTGATGAAGCGTGGGTTAACCCCGATAGAAAACTGCTAATTTCAAAGAAGTTATTGGCATTATATCCTTTCCCGCCAGAGGTTAGGGCGCGCTGGGAAACACCCCCTAGGGTGGATAAGGCACTCACACGCTTATTAAAACAAGTGGCGTTACCGTCTCCTGAAACGGCCGCCCTCAAGGATCCAGCTGATAGGAGGCTGGAAACTACCCTGAAAAGTATATACACTCATACTGGTGTTATACTGCGACCAGCCATCGCCTCAGCATGGATGTGCAGTGCTGGGGTGGTTTGGTCGGATTCCCTGACTGAAAATATTGATACCCTGGATAGGGACAGTATTTTATTGACTATAGAGCAATTAAAGGATGCTTTTCTTTATATGCGAGATGCTCAGAGGGATATTTGCACTCTGGCATCGAGAGTAAGTGCGATGTCCATATCTGCCAGAAGAAGTTTATGGACGCGACAGTGGTCAGGTGATGCGGATTCCAAACGGCATATGGAAGTATTGCCGTATAAAAGGGAGGAATTATTTGGGGTCGGTCTATCGGATTTGGTGGCCACGGCAACAGCCGGGAAATCCACCTTTTTACCTCAGGTCCCCTCCCAACAGAAAAAGACACCGTCTTTTCAGCCGCAGTCCTTTCGTTCCTATAAGAACAAGCGGGCAAAAGGACAGTCATATCTGCCCCGAGGCAAAGGAAAGGGTAAGAGAGTGCACCAAGCAGCTCCCTCCCAGGAGCAGAAGCCCTCCCCGGCTTCTGCAAAGCCCTCAGCATGACGTTGGGGCTTTACAAGCGGACTCAGGAGCGGTGGGGGGTCGACTCAAGAATTTCAGCGCACAGTGGGCTCACTCACAGGTGGACCCCTGGATCCTGCAGGTAGTATCTCAGGGTTACAGGTTGGAATTCGAGAAGTCTCCCCCTCGCCGGTTCCTAAAGTCTGCTCTGCCAACGTCTCCCTCAGACAGGGCGACGGTATTGGAAGCCATTCACAAGCTGTATTCTCAGCAGGTGATAGTCAAGGTACCCCTCCTACAACAGGGAAAGGGGTATTATTCCACACTATTTGTGGTACCGAAGCCGGACGGCTCGGTAAGACCTATTCTAAATCTGAAATCTTTGAACCTGTACATACAAAAATTCAAGTTCAAGATGGAGTCACTCAGAGCAGTGATAGCGAATCTGGAAGAAGGGGACTTTATGGTGTCCCTGGACATCAAGGATGCTTACCTGCATGTCCCAATTTGCCCTTCACATCAAGGGTACCTCAGGTTCGTGGTGCAAAACTGTCATTATCAGTTTCAGACGCTGCCGTTTGGATTGTCCACGGCACCTCGGGTCTTTACCAAGGTAATGGCCGAAATGATGTTTCTTCTGCGAAGAAAAGGCGTATTAATCATCCCTTACTTGGACGATCTCCTGATAAGGGCAAGGTCCAGAGAACAGCTGGAGGACGTAGTAGCACTAACCCAAGTAGTGCTGCAACAGCACGGGTGGATTCTGAATTTTCCAAAATCTCAATTGACCCCGACGACACGTCTGCTGTTCCTGGGAATGATTCTGGACACGGTTCAGAAAAAGGTGTTTCTTCCGGAGGAGAAAGCCAGGGAGTTATCCGAACTTGTCAGGAACCTCCTAAAACCAGGAAAAGTGTCTGTGCATCAATGCACAAGAGTCCTGGGGAAAATGGTGGCTTCTTACGAAGCGATTCCATTCGGCAGATTCCACGCACGAACTTTTCAGTGGGATCTGCTGGACAAATGGTCCGGATCGCATCTGCAGATGCATCAGCGGATAACTTTGTCTCCACGGACAAGGGTGTCTCCTCTGTGGTGGTTGCAGAGTGCTCATCTGTTAGAGGGCCGCAGATTCGGCATACAGGACTGGGTCCTGGTGACCACGGATGCCAGTCTGAGAGGCTGGGGTGCGGTCACACAGGGAAGAAACTTCCAGGGAGTGTGGTCAAGCCTGGAGATGTCTCTTCACATACATATACTGGAGCTAAGAGCGATTTACAATGCTCTAAGCCTGGCAAAACCCCTGCTTCAGGGTCAGCCGGTGTTGATCCAGTCGGACAACATCACGGCAGTCGCCCACATAAACAGACAGGGCGGCACAAGAAGCAGGAGGGCAATGGCAGAAGCTGCAAGGATTCTTCGCTGGGCGGAAGATCATGTGATAGCACTGTCAGCAGTGTTCATTCCGGGAGTGGACAACTGGGAAGCGGACTTCCTCAGCAGACACGATCTACACCCGGGAGAGTGGGGACTTCATCCAGAAGTCTTCCACATGAAAAACCAAATGTGGATATGATGGCGTCCCGCCTCAACAAAAAACTGGACAGGTATTGCGCCAGGTCAAGAGACCCTCAGGCAATAGCTGTGGACGCTCTGGTAACACCGTGGGTGTTCCAGTCAGTGTATGTGTTTCCTCCTCTGCCTCTCATACCAAAAGTACTGAGAATTATACGGCAAAGGGGAGTAAGAACGATACTCGTGGCTCCGGATTGGCCAAGAAGAACTTGGTACCCGGAACTTCAGGAGATGCTCACGGAAGATCCGTGGCCTCTACCTCTAAGACGGGACCTGCTTCAGCAGGGACCGTGTCTATTCCAAGACTTACCGCGGCTGCGTTTGACGGCATGGCGGTTGAACGCCGAATTCTAAGGGAAAAAGGCATTCCGGAAGAGGTCATCCCTACCCTGGTAAAAGCCAGGAAGGAGGTGACTGCACAACATTATCACCGCATTTGGAGAAAATATGTTGCGTGGTGTGAGGCCAGGAAGGCCCCGACGGAGGAATTTCAACTGGGTCGATTCCTACATTTCCTGCAAACAGGATTGTCTATGGGCCTCAAATTAGGGTCCATTAAGGTTCAAATTTAGGCCCTGTCGATTTTCTTCCAGAAAGAATTGGCTTCAGTTCCTGAAGTCCAGACTTTTGTAAAAGGAGTACTACATATACAGCCCCCGGTTGTGCCCCCAGTGGCTCCGTGGGATCTTAATGTAGTTTTGGATTTTCTCAAATCCCATTGGTTTGAGCCACTCAAATCGGTGGATTTGAAATATCTTACATGGAAAGTAACCATGCTACTGGCCCTGGCTTCAGCCAGGAGAGTGTCAGAATTGGCGGCTTTATCGTATAAAAGCCCATATCTGATTTTCCATTCGGACAGGGCAGAACTGCGGACGCGTCCTCAGTTTCTGCCTAAGGTGGTTTCAGCGTTTCACCTGAACCAGCCTATTGTGGTGCCTGCGGCTACTAGCGATTTGGAGGATTCCAAGTTGCTGGACGTTGTCAGGGCATTGAAAATATATATTTCAAGGACGGCTGGAGTCAGAAAATCTGACTCGCTGTTTATACTGTATGCACCCAACAAGCTGGGTGCTCCTGCTTCTAAGCAGACGATTGCTCGTTGGATTTGTAGCACAATTCAACTTGCACATTCTGTGGCAGGCCTGCCACAGCCTAAATCTATCAAGGCCCATTCCACAAGGAAGGTGGGCTCATCTTGGGCGGCTGCCCGAGGGGTCTCGGCATTACAACTCTGCCGAGCAGCTACGTGGTCGGGGGAGAACACGTTTGTAAAATTCTACAAATTTGATACCCTGGCTAAAGAGGACCTGGAGTTCTCTCATTCGGTGCTGCAGAGTCATCCGCACTCTCCCGCCCGTTTGGGAGCTTTGGTATAATCCCCATGGTCCTGACGGAGTCCCAGCATCCACTAGGACGTCAGAGAAAATAAGATTTTACTTACCGATAAATCTATTTCTCGTAGTCCGTAGTGGATGCTGGGCGCCCATCCCAAGTGCGGATTGTCTGCAATACTTGTACATAGTTATTGTTACAAAAAAATCGGGTTGTTATTGTTGTGAGCCGTCTGTTCAGAGGCTCCTACGTTTGTCATACTGTTAACTGGGTTCAGATCACAGGTTGTACGGTGTGATTGGTGTGGCTGGTATGAGTCTTACCCGGGATTCAAAATCCTTCCTTATTGTGTACGCTCGTCCGGGCACAGTATCCTAACTGAGGCTTGGAGGAGGGTCATAGGGGGAGGAGCCAGTGCACACCACCTAGTCCTAAAGCTTTTATTTTTGTGCCCTGTCTCCTGCGGAGCCGCTAATCCCCATGGTCCTGACGGAGTCCCAGCATCCACTACGGACTACGAGAAATAGATTTATCGGTAAGTAAAATCTTATTTTCTCTGTGATTTAGTCACCATATCTCTCCTTTATCTCTGCTAGTGCTGACTACACTGCGCAGGGGTTTGGGCTAGAGGTATTGTGCTGCTGATAATTGTACTGTGTTACCTGATACTGCAAGTTATATCATGTCTGCTTCTGAGGGTAACGGTTCTGGGGCGGAACACACTGCCGGTGTTGCTGAAACCGCAGATACCTATGAGGAGAATATAGCAGCTTTGGGCTCTGGTTCTGGGGTTCCTTGCCCCCCCAGTGGGACGGTGGCAACGGGGGCAAATAATGACCCGCCGTGGGGCGCTTTTTCCACGCTTCTGCATATGCTAGTTCATAAACTAACACCCCCTATGGGACCCTCAATGCCAGTGCAACCGTTTGTGGTCCCTGCACCTAACCTGCCGTGGGCGGACGATTTATCTGCTCAAATAAAGAAGTTGCACAAGTCCCTGACTACTAAAAAGTCTGACCGTCGCTCGACTACGTCCAAGGGGTCCTCTAAGCGAGCGCTTGTCTCCTCACAATCCACTGCTGTCACTGACACCTCGTCGGATGACGGTACTTACACTGACCCCACAGGTTCTGACTCAGATACGGCTGATGGGAAGGGTGGTTCACATGTGGATGTTCCTCATCTTTTGGAGGCTATTAAGTTAATTTTACAGATTACGGATGATCCCGAGTCATCCGTTCCTCCTAAGAAACCATATAGGTTCAAGCGTCAGAAGGTGATTAAACAAGTTTTACCTCACTCTGACCACCTAATTGATGTACGTCAGGAACCCTGGGAAAACCCGGGTACGAAGTTTGTGCCTCAAAAGAAGATGCTGGCTCGCTATCCCCTCGCGCCGGAGCGGTCTAAAAATTGGGAAACGCCTTCTCCAGTGGACTCACATGTGGCTAGGTTGGTGGTTTCCTCAGCTCTACCGGTCACCACCGTCACATCTCTAAAAGAGCCTACGGATAAACGTGTGGAGGGTTGTCTGAAAGCGATTTACACCCTCTCGGGTACTGCACAAAGGCCCACTATTGCAGCTACTTAAGCTGCAGAGGCCATTGAAGCATGGGCCTTGGAGTTAGATGCTGAAATCTCCTCTGACCATGCTAGACAATACTTGTTTTATATTGTCACAGCTTCTCGTTATATTAAAGAGGCGGCTTCTGATGCCGGTATCCTGGCAGCCAAGGCCTCTACTACGTCAGTCCTGGCTCGCCGGATATTGTGGCTGAGATCCTGGTCTGTGGATCTGGACTCTAGAGAAACCCTGGAGGTACTCCCTTTTAAGGGAGATATTCTGTTTGGGGAGGATTTAAATAAGATTGTGGCTGACTTGGCTACTGCCAAAACTGCCTGTCTGCCGAGTACTGCTTCTTCTGTGTCGAAGGCTAAAGGTACTTCCTTTCGCCCCTTTCGTCCTTCAGGTAAAGCAAAAGCTCAGGCGTACAACATTCAGGCCCGCACTTCCAAACCTGGTAAGCCTAAGCTCAAAAGAGCCTGGGCGGCCCGTCAGCCAGCTTCCAAGACAGATAAGCCTGCCGCATGACGGGGCGGGCCTCCCTCTGGGGGATCCCAGGGTGGGGGGGCCGGCTTCTAGGATATACCCAGGAATGGTTGAAGACCACTTCAGATGCCTGGGTACGGGAAGTCGTCACGCCATAGCCTTCAAAAACCGACCCCCTCATCGATTTTGCCAGACAGATGTCCCGTTGGACAAGACAAAGGCAAACACTCTACATTCGGTGGTACAGACCCTCCTGGATACAGGAGTCGTAGTACAGGTGCCTCTTGCGCAGAGGGGCCGGGGGTACTATTCTCCGCTGTTTCTAGTCCCGAAACCGAAAGGGTCCTCCCGGCCCATTCTCAACCTCAAGGCATTGAACAGGTTTGTGAAGGTTTCCAGGTTCCGGATGGAAACCCTTCGCTCTATAGTTCTGGCCTTGGAACCTGGGGACTTCATGGTCTCCCTGGATATACAGGATGCTTACCTGCATATTCCTATAGCAGTGTCTCATCAGCAATACCTGAGATTTGCGATTGGCAACTGCCATTACCAGTTTCGGGCGTTACCTTTTGGTTTAACAACGGCTCCGCGAGTCTTTACAAAAGTCATGGCGGTGATGACGGTGGTACTCCACCGTCAAGGGGTCAGGATACTGCCGTATTTGGACGACTTGTTAATCCTGGCAAATTCCCCAGAACTTCTCCTACGTCATCTAGATGTGACGGTCCGGTTTCTGCAAGCCCACGGGTGGCTCATCAACTGGAAGAAGTCATCCCTGATCCCTGCTCAGAGCATGGTGCATCTGGGAGCACTATTGGACACTCACAACCAGCAGTTGTTCCTGTCTCAGGAGAAAGTCCTGAAACTTCAGGACAGGATTCGTTGCTTCCTATCTCGTCCGTAAGTGTCGATACATTCGGCGATGCAGGTGCTGGGCCTCATGGTGTCAGCATTCGATATGGTGGAGTACGCTCAGTTTCACTCTTGCCCTCTCCAGAGGCTGATTCTAGCCAAATGGGACGGCCTGCCTCACCGGATCAGGTCTCAAATGATCTCATTGACTCCAAAGGTCCGTCTGTCGCTGCTCTGGTGGCTCCGGGACCAACAACTGTGCAGGGGCCTTCCGTTCTGGATATCCGACTGGGTCCTGTTGACGACAGATGCCAGTCTAAGAGGTTGGGGCGCGGTGCTGGAGCAACACTCCCTTCAGGGGTGGTGGACCAAGGAGGAGTCCCTCCTCTCGATCAATATTCTGGAATTGCGGGCGGTCTTCAATGCCTTGAACCTAGCCCAGCATTTAATTCAGAACCATCCTGTTCAAGTACAGTCGGACAACGCCACCACAGTGGCTTACATAAATCATCAAGGCGGCACTCGAAGCCGTCTAGCAATGAAGGAAGTCTCACGGATTCTACAGTGGGCAGAACGCCATCTACCGGCCATATCGGCAATATTTATTCCGGGAGTCCTGAATTGGGAAGCGGACTTTCTCAGTCGTCAGGACGTGCATGCCGGCGAGTGGGGCCTCCATCCAGAAGTGTTTCAGCTCCTAGTGGAAAGGTGGGGCCTTCCAGACGTAGATCTGATGGCGTCTCGACACAATCACAAGGTTCCGGTCTTCGGAAGCAAGGACAAGGGATCCTCAAGCAGCATTCGTGGATGCGCTGGCGGAACCGTGGAGGTTTCGGCTGCCGTACGTGTTCCCTCCGGTGTCACTCCTGCCCAGGGTAATTCGGAAGTTCAAGCAAGAAAAAGGAATTCTTCTTCTCATAGCTCCAGCGTGGCCCAGATGGCACTGGTTCTCAGACCTGCAGGGTCTATCGTCAGAGCGTCCAATTCTACTTCCACAACGCCCAGACTTCCTCGTTCAGGGCCCCTGTGTCTACCAGGACCTTGCCCGGCTGTCTTTGACGGCGTGGCTCTTGAAGCTTCCATCTTAAGGGCTAAAGGGTTTTCTGAGGCGGTCATTCAAACTATGTTGCGGGCCCGGAAACCGGCTTCGGCTCGGATTTTTTATAGGGTCTGGCATTCTTACTTTGTTTGGTGCGCATCTAACGATTATGACGCTTCCAAGTTCAGTATAGCCAAGTTGTTGGCTTTTCTTCAGCAGGGCCTGGACTTAGGCCTGCGTCCGGCCTCCCTCAAGGTTCAAATATCTGCCTTGTCGGTGTGGTTTCAGAGAAAAATTGCGACCTTACCTGATGGGCATACCTTTACTCAGGGCGTGTTGCGTATCCAACCTCCCTATGTCCCGCCTGTGGCTCCTTGGGACTTGTCGGTGGTTTTGGAGGCGTTACAAGAGTCGCCGTTTGAATCTCTTGGTTCAGCTGACCTCAAGTAACTTTCCCTTAAGGTAGTGTTTCTGCTGGCTATTGCTTCAGCTAGAAGAGTGTCGGATTTGGGTGCCTTGTCCTGTAGTTCCCCATATCTGATATTTCACCGTGACCGGGCGGTTCTTAGGACTCGTCCCGGCTATCTACCTAAGGTGGTTTCTTCGTTCCACCTTAATCAGGAGATTGTGGTTCCGGCACTTGTTTCTCCTGATCTGTCTCCCAAAGAGCGGTCTTTGGATGTGGTACGGGCTCTCCGTATCTATGTGAACAGAACTGCTCCTATTAGGAAATCTGATTCTCTTTTTGTTGTGTTTGGGTTTCCCAAACGGGGCTGGCCTGCTCACAAGCAAACTCTGGCCAGATGGATTAGAATGGTGATTGCACATGCTTATGTGAAGGCTGGTCTCTCTGCTCCTGATCACATTAAGGCCCATTCTACTCGGTCTATTGGACCTTCTTGGGCGGCCCGCCATGGTGCGACCCTTGAACAATTGTGCATGGCGGATACGTGGTCCTCAGTGAACACGTTCATTAGGTTCTATGCCTTCGATACCGCCGCTTCCCAGGATGCTTCCTTTGGACGCCGGGTTCTTGTGCCCGCTACAGTGCGTACCCTCCCATAAGGAACTTCTTTAGGACATCCCCAATGTCTATCCTTGTGGAGCCCAGTGTACCCCGCAGCAGAAAACGAGTTTTATGGTAAGAACTTACCTTTGTTAAAACTCTTTCTGCGAGGTACACTGGGCTGCACAAGGCGCCCACCCTGACGCACTTAGCTTCTTTGGGTTGGTATGGCATTAGCCGCTGACACTTCTCCTGTCGGGAGAGTGTGGTGTTTGTGGCAACTGGCAGTTGTCGTCTCTTTTACCTGCTACTGCATTAGGCTGGCTAACAAAACTGAGCTCCTGTGCAGGGAGGCGGGGTGATATAGGAGGCGGCGCTATGCATCTTGGGAAGAAGGTCAAAGCTTTTGAGCCTGTTGGTGCTTCGGATCAAGATCCTACTCTACACCCCAATGTCTATCCTTGTGGAGCCCAGTGTACCTCGCAGAGAGAGTTTTAACAAAGGTAAGTTCTAACCACAAAACTCGTTTATATATATTTCTCTATCGTCCTAGTGGATGCTGGGGTTCCTGAAAGGACCATGGGGAATAGCGGCTCCGCAGGAGACAGGGCACAAAAAAGTAAAGCTTTTACCAGATCAGGTGGTGTGCACTGGCTCCTCCCCCTATGACCCTCCTCCAGACTCCAGTTAGATTTTGTGCCCGAACGAGAAGGGTGCAATCTAGGTGGCTCTCCTAAAGAGCTGCTTAGAGAAAGTTTAGCTTAGGTTTTTTACTTTACAGTGAGTCCTGCTGGCAACAGGATCACTGCAACGAGGGACTTAGGGGAGAAGTAGTGAACTCACCTGCGTGCAGAGTGGATTTGCTGCTTGGCTACTGGACACTAGCTCCAGAGGGACGATCACAGGTACAGCCTGGATGGTCACCGGAGCCGCGCCGCCGGCCCCCTTGCAGACGCTGAAGAGAGAAGAGGTCCAAAATCGGCGGCTGAAGACTCCTGAGTCTTCATAAAGGTAGCGCACAGCACTGCAGCTGTGCGCCATTTTCCTCTCAGCACACTTCACACAACAGTCACTGAGGGTGCAGAGCGCTGGGGGGGGCGCTCTGAGAGGCAAATAAAAACCTTATTAGAGGCAAAAAATACCTCACATATAGCCCACAGAGGCTATATGGAGATATTTAACCCCTGCCTAACTTCAAAAATAGCGGGAGACGAGCCCGCCGAAAAAGGGGCGGGGCCTATCTCCTCAGCACACAGCGCCATTTTCTCTCACAGAAAAGCTGGAGAGAAGGCTCCCAGGCTCTCCCCTGCACTGCACTACAGAAACAGGGTTAAAACAGAGAGGGGGGGCACTGATTTTGGCGATATTGTATATATATATAAAAGATGCTATAAGGGAGAAACACTTATATAAGGTTGTCCCTATAAAATTATAGCGTTTTTGGTGTGTGCTGGCAGACTCTCCCTCTGTCTCCCCAAAGGGCTAGTGGGTCCTGTCCTCTGTCAGAGCATTCCCGGTGTGTGTGCTGTGTGTCGGTACGTGTGTGTCGACATGTATGAGGACGATGTTGGTGAGGAGGCGGAGAAATTGCCTGTAATGGTGATGTCACTCTCTAGGGAGTCGACACCGGAATGGATGGCTTATTTAGAGAATTACGTGAGAATGTCAACACGCTGCAAGGTCGGTTGACGACATGAGACGGCCGACAATCTATTAGGACCGGTCCAGGCGTCTCAGAAACACCGTCAGGGGTTTTAAAAAACGCCCATTTACCTCAGTCGGTCGACACAGACACAGACACGGACACTGAATACAGTGTCGACGGTGAATAAACAAACGTATTTCTCATTAGGGCCACACGTTAAGGGCAATGAAGGAGGTGTTACGTGTTTCTGATACTACAAGTACCACAAGAAAGGGTATTATGTGGGAGTGAAAAAACTACCTGTAGTTTTTCCTGAATCAGATAAAATAAAATGAAGTGTGTGATGATGCGTAGGGTTACCCCGATAGCAAATATTGGCGTTATACCTTTTCCCGCCAGAAATTAGGGTACGTTGGGAAACACCCCTTAGGGTGATAAGGCGCTCACACGCTTATCAAGTGGCGTTACCGTCTCCAGATACGGCCGCCCTCAAGGAACCAGCTGATAGGAAGCTGGAAAAATATCCTAAAAAGTATATACACACATACGGTGGTTATACTGCGACCAGCGATCGCCATCAGCCTGGAGATGCAGTGCTGGGTTGGCTTGGTCGGATTCCCTGACTGAAAATATTTTATTCATGTAGAGCATTTAATAGGATGCATTCTATATATATGTATGTGAGATGCACAGAGGGATATTTGCTCTCTGGCATCAAGATAAGTGCGTTGTCCATATCTCCCAGAAGATGTCAGGGACACGACAGTGGTCAGGTGATACAGATCCCATACGGCAGATGGAAGTATTGCTGTATAAAGGGAAGGAGTTATTTGGGGGTCGGTCCATCGGACCTGGGGACCACAGCAACAGCTGGGAAATCCAACCTTTTTTACCCCAAGTTACATCTCAGCTAAAAAAGACACCGTCTTTTCAGCCTCAATCTTTCCTTTCCCATGAGGGCATGCAGGCAAAAGGCCAGTCATATCTGCCCAGACATAGAGGTAAGGGAAGTAGACTGCAGCAGGCAGCCCCTTCCCAGGAAAAGAAGCCCTCCACCGCGTCTGCCAAGTCCTCAGCATGACGCTGGGGCCGTGCAAGCGGACTCAAGGTGGGGGGGTAGTCTCAAGAGTCTCAGGGCGCAGTGGGATCACTCGCAAGTTGACCCCTAGATCGTACGAGTATTATCCCAGGGGTAAAGATTGGAGAGTCGAGACATCTTCTCCTCGCAGGTTCCTGAAGTCTGCTTTACCAACGGCTCCCTCCGACAGGGAGGCAGCATTGGAAACAATTCACAAGCTGTATATCCAGCAGGTGATAATCAAAGTACCCCTCCTACGACAAGGAAAAGGGTATTCTTTTTCCACACTATATTGTGGTACTGAAGCCAGACGGCTTGGTGACACATAGTCTAAATCTAAAATGTTTTGAACACTTACATAAAAGGTTCAAATCGAGATAAAGTCACTCAGAGCAGTGATAGCGAACCGGAAAAAAGGGGACTATATGGTGTCCCTGGACATCAAGGATTACCTCCATGTCCAAATTTTGTCCTTCTCATCAAGGGTACCTCTGGTTCGTGGTACAGAACTGTCAATATCAGTTTCAGACGATGCCGTTTGAATTATCCACGGCACCCCGGGCCTTTTTACCAAGGTAATGGCCGAAAAGATGTTTCTTCAAAGAAAAAAGGCATCTAAATTATCCCTTACTTGCACGACCTAAAAAGGGCAAGTTCCAGAGAACAGTTGGAGGTCGGAAGAGCACTATCTAAAGTAGTTCTTCGACGGCACGACTGGATTCTAAATATTCCAAGAATCGCAGCTGTTTTCCGACGATACGTCTGCTGTTCCTAGGGATGATTCTGGACACGGTTCAGAAAAAGGTTTTTCTTCCCGAGGAAAAAGCCAAGGAGTTATCCGACCTGTCAGGAACCTCCTAAAACCAGGAAAGGTGTCTGTACATCAATGCACAAGAGTCCTGGGAAAAATGGTGGCTTTTTACGAAGCAATTCCATTCGGCAGATTCCATGCAAGAATTTTCCAAAGGGATCTGTTGGACAAATGGTCAGGGTCGCATCCTCAGATGCACCTGCGAATAACCCTGTCGCCAAGGAAAAGGGTATATCTTCTGTGGTGGTTGCAAAAGGCTCATCTATTGGAGGGCCGCAGATTCGGCATACAGGATTTGATCCTGGTGACCACGGACGCCAGCCTGAGAGGTTGGGGAGCAGTCACACAAGGAAGAAACTTCCAGGGGGTATGGACGAACCTGGAAAAGTCTCTTCACATAAACATTCTGGTACTAAGAGCAATCTAAAATGCTCTAAGCCAGGCGGAACCACTCCTGCAAGGAAAACCGGTGTTGATTCAGTCGGACAACATCACGGCGGTCGCCCATGTAAACAGACAGGGCGGCACAAGAAGCAGGAGTGCAATGGCAGAAGCTGCCAAGATTCTTCGCTGGGCGGAGAATCACGTAATAGCACTGTCAGCAGTGTTCTTCCCGGGCGTGTACAACTGGGAAGCAGATTTCCTCAGCAGACACGATATTCACCCGGGAGAGGGGGGTCTTCATCCAGAAGTCTTCCACATGCTAATAAACTGTTGGGAAAGACCAATGGTAGACATGATGGCGTCTCGCCTCAACAAGAAACTGGACAAGTATTGCGCCAGGTCAAGAGATCCACAGGCAATAGCTGTGGACGCACTGGTAACACCTTGGGTGTACAAATCAGTATATGTGTTTCCTCCTCTGCCTCTCATACCAAAGGTATTGAAGATTATACGGTGAGGAGGAGTAAGAACAATACTAGTGGCTCCGGATTGGCCAAGAAGGACTTGGTACCCGGAACTTCAAGAGTTGGTCACGGACGACCCGTGCCCTCTACTTCTGAGAAGGGACCTGCTACAACAGGGTCCCTGTCTCTTTCAAGACTTACCGCGGCTGCGTTTGACGGCATGGCGGTTGAACGCCAGATCCTAAAAGGGAAAGGCATTCCAGAAGAAGTCATTCCTACCTTGATTAAGGCAAGGAAGGAAGTCACCGCGAAACATTATCACCGCATTTGGCGAAAATATGTCGCGTGGTGCGAGGATCGGAGTGTTCCGACGGAGGAATTTCAACTGGGTCGTTTCCTACATTTCCTACAATCAGGATTGTCTATGGGTCTCAAATTGAGATCTATTAAGGTTCAAATTTCGGCCCTGTCAATATTCTTCCAAAAAGAATTGGCCTCAGTTCCTGAGGTACAGACTTTTGTTAAAGGAGTACTGCATATACAGCCTCCTGTGGTGCCTCCGGTGGCACCGTGGGATCTAAATGTAGTTTTAGATTTCCTCAAATCCCATTGGTTTGAACCATTGAAAAAGGTGGATTTTAAATATCTCACATGGAAAGTGACTATGTTACTGGCCCTGGCTTCCGCCAGGAGAGTATCTGAATTGGCGGCTTTATCTTATAAAAGCCCTTATCTAATCTTCCATTCGGATAGGGCAGAACTGAGGACTCGTCCGCATTTTCTCCCTAAGGTGGTATCAGCGTTTCACCTGAACCAACCTATTGTGGTGCCTGCGGCCACTGGCGACTTGGAGGACTCCAAGTTGTTGGACGTTGTCAGAGCCTTAAAAATATACATTTCAAGGACGGCTGAAGTCAGAAAATCTGACTCGCTGTTGATACTATATGCACCCAACAAGTTGGGTGCCCCTGCTTCTAAGCAGACGATTGCTCGTTGGATTTGTAACACAATTCAACTTGCTCATTCTGTGGCAGGCCTGCCACAGCCTAAATCTGTTAAGGCCCATTCCACAAGGAAGGTGGGCTCATCTTGGGCGGCTGCCCGAGGGGTCTCGGCATTACAATTCTGCCGAGCAGCTACGTGGTCGGGGGAAAACACGTTTGTAAAATTCTACAAATTTGATACCCTGGCAAAAGAGGACTTGGAATTCTCTCATTCGGTGCTGCAGAGTCATCCGCACTCTCCCGCCCGTTTGGGAGCTTTGGTATAATCCCCATGGTCCTTTCAGGAACCCCAGCATCCACTAGGACGATAGAGAAAATAAGAATTTACTTACCGATAATTCTATTTCTCGGAGTCCGTAGTGGATGCTGGGCGCCCATCCCAAGTGCGGATTATCTGCAATACTGTACATAGTTATTGTTAACAAATTCGGGTTATATTGTTAAGGAGCCATCTTTAAGAGGCTCTTTCTGTTATCATACTGTTAACTGGGTTTAGATCACAAGTTGTACGGTGTGATTGGTGTGGCTGGTATGAGTCTTACCCGGGATTCAAATTGCCTCCCTTATTGTGTACGCTCGTCCGGGCACAGTACCTAACTGGAGTCTGGAGGAGGGTCATAGGGGGAGGAGCCAGTGCACACCACCTGATCTGGTAAAAGCTTTACTTTTTTGTGCCCTGTCTCCTGCGGAGCCGCTATTCCCCATGGTCCTTTCAGGAACCCCAGCATCCACTACGGACTCCGAGAAATAGAATTATCGGTAAGTAAATTCTTATTATATATATATATATATATATATATAGCAGTTGGTAGGCGGCACTCTTAGGACTTTAAATCAAGCATCTACTGGAAACCAGGTAGAGCTACGTTTCGATTTAATAAGAATCGTCGTCAGGCGAGTCCTAAGAGTGCCGCCTACCAACTGCTATATACCACTATATACCACATTTTGAACTGGAGGGCACCGGGCACCATATACATTCTGTAACAAGGAGTGCCGAACATCCTTTTATTTCATTATATATATATATATATATATATATATATATATATATATATATATATATATACTAGGTGCTTCATCGCGCCCTACGGGCGCTCTTCACACCGTCGGAAGGGGCTACGCCCCCTTAACCCCTGCACGCCTTTCTGGGGTTCAATATATGGAGTATTACCTGCATTCCTAGTTTTGTTAGTGTTTGAATATTGCACAATGATGGGGCGTCCGATGGTGAAGGGGGCGTAGTCCCTTGCAACAGGAAGGGGTTTGGGGAGTGGGGACCGCGGATGGGGGAGGGGGTATGAAGGCGCTGTGGGTGGGATAGGAGCAGGGGTGTCGCAGGAGGGGGATGGCAGCTGCAGGGCTGTTGCGGATGGAGTAGGGGTTCCGAAGGCGCTGCAGATGGGGAAGGGGTGGGTGCGGGTGTGCAGTGGATGGGGGAGGTGTCCAGGGGGCGCGGTGGATGGGGGAGGGGTGGATGCGGGGGTAACGTGGGTGGGGGAGTGGCGGGTGCGGTGCTGTTGCGAATGGTGTAGGCGATGCGGATTGGGAAGGGCCTGCTGCGTGGGTGGGGTAGGGGATCCAAAGGTGCAGCGGGCGGGGGAGAGCCAGATGCGGGGTGTGGCGGATGGGGGAGGGGCTGCTGCAGATGGGGGAGTGGTTTGTAAGACACTGCGGGTGGGGTAGGGGGTCCGAAGGCGCAGTGGGTGGGGGTGCCACGGGTGGTGGAGGGGCAGGTGCGGGGGTTTGCGGGGGATGGGGAGGGGTCCAGGGGCGCTGCAGGTGGTGGAGGGGCAGATATCAGTGCACATAGTCTCTGTGGTAGTTAGTGAGGGTTGGTGATGGTGTGAGAGGGGTGAAGGCCAGTACACAGACAGGCAGTTAGAGAGCAGGATGAGGGTGACAGGGCATAGTGACGGGGAGTACTTAGCAGATATAGGGGTGGGCTACAGGTGTGATGTCACAGTGTGTGTACCTTTGCTGTCATGTGAGGTATATGTGAGGTATATGTGAGGTATATGTGAGGTATGTGTGAGGTAAGGATGTGCGGGTCGTGGTGGCCACTAACCTCCAGGCTGCTGCTGTGAGTTGGTGACTGCAGAGGGAGGGAGCTCAGACCCAGCAGCAATGGGTCGTGGTCAGCATTCCTTCCTGGCCCCGTTCCGCCGCACACTGTCCGCCCCGTCTGACGGGCGTCATTCCTCCATCCTGCATGGCAGCGTCAGCTGCTGTGATCGCGGAGCATAGGTAAGCGTCCGGAGCCCTGAGGGCGGGCAGGCATGGTGTTTCCCTGGAGAGGTGCGGCGCGCGTCCTTAGGCTGCAGACGGAGGGAGCTCCGGCCCAGCAGCAATGTTGATTAGTGCGTGTCCCGTCCTGGCGCTGTCCTGCTGCACATGCTCCGCACCGCTTGCCGCTGAGCATGGCAGCCCTTGTCTGTATGCTGCAGATGCTGATCTAGCGGTGCCTGAGCTAGCGCCCTCTCCCTGGGGTGTGGGTGTCAGGCGGCAGGTATGGTGTGTAGGTGGGAGAGGAGCTGCGGGCGGCGACTCGCTGCCTGCAAGTACCCTCCATATCAGCGCTGTTCCCCTCCCTGCAGATAGTGTCAGTGGCCGTGGTGTACTTTTGCTACTGGTGGCCAGGGCCGGTGCTAGGGTGTTCGGCGCCCCCCTGCAAACTATGAATTTTGCGCCCTCCCATATTCCTTTGTTGTGCATTGGGAAAAGTGGTGTGGTCTCACAACTAAGGGGCATGGCCACACAATAGTACCCCCATTTAAAATTACGCCACAATGTAGCACAATCTTATTCATCTTATACGTAATGCCCCACCCGTAGTAGTTGCGTCCTTATACGTAATGCCCCACCCGTAGTAGTAGCGTCCATATACGTAATGCCCCCCCAATAGTAGTAGTGTCCTTATACATAATGCCCCCCCCAGTAGTAGTAGCAGTTATATGTAATGCCCCACAACAGTAATAGTAGCATCCTTATACGTAATGCCCCACCCGTAGTAGTAGCGTCCTTATACGTAATGCCACCCCTGTAGTAGTAGCATCCTTATACATAATGTGCCCCCAGTAGTAGTACCGTCCTTATACATAATGCCCCCCCAGTAGTAGTAGCATCCTTACATGTAATGCCCTCCCAGTAGTAGTAGCACCGTCCTTATACATAATGCCCCCCAGAAGTAATAGAGTCCTTATACATAATGCCCCCCCCCCAGTAGTAGCGTCCTTATATGTAATGCCCCCCAGTATTAGTAGCCTCCTTATACGTAATGCCCCCCCTATTTTAGTAGCGTCCTTATACGTAATGCCCCCCCTATATTAGTAGCGTCCTTATACGTAATGCCCCCCCTATATTAGTAGCGTCCTTGCATGTAATGGCCCCCCCAGCAGTGGCGTCCATAAAGTGCGCACACACAGACATACCTCACACACACACAATTCACACATATATACAAACACACACACCCCACCATATATACACACACACACACACACACACACTATATACACCCCCCCCCCACACTATATACACACACAC
This sequence comes from Pseudophryne corroboree, assembly GCF_028390025.1. Lineage (NCBI taxonomy): Eukaryota > Metazoa > Chordata > Amphibia > Anura > Myobatrachidae > Pseudophryne > Pseudophryne corroboree. Next base: position 20,546,268 of record NC_086452.1, read on the forward strand.
GCACACACACACTATATACACCCCCCCCACTATATACACACACACACTATATACACACACACACACACACACTATATACACACACGCACACACACACACACCCCACCATATATACACACACACACACACACACACACACACACACACACACACACACTATATACACACACACGCACACACATTTCTCTCTCACCCTCCACTTACCAAGTCTGGCTGGCCGTCACTGCAATGCTGATTCCACCACTGTTCAGCTGTCTGGTCCCGTGTAGCTCCGCCCCTCTATTCCGTGTAGCTCCGCCCCTCGTGACGCCGTAGCTCCGCCCCCTTTTCGAGACCCGCACTGCACAGCACACAGCCCGCTGTCACAGGTGATTGGGGGGGGGGGGGGGGACAGGCACAGCAGCCGGCAGCTAGTGGCCATCCTCACCTCCTATACTGTAAGGTAGGGTCTTGCACCTGACTGCTGCTGGCGCTGGGTATGGGGTAGCTCCCTGCAGCAGATGCAGTTGACTCCGCCCAGCTCTGTGACTCCGCCCAGCGTTACGAGCACAGAGTCACAGATTAAGGTAAATATATAGGAGATACATACATATATACACACACACACACACGCACACACACGCACACACACGCACGCACACGCTCATCTTGGCTTCTCTGCTGCACCTAGGCGCACCAAGGTTTATTAGCATAAGCCTTCATCTATTGTTCTCAGCTGCAATACAATATAGAGAACAATACAGCAGGGGATTAAGTCCGATTGGTCAATCTCAATTAATCCTATTAAAGGTCAAAATAAACGTGGACCCATCAGTATGTTGAAGTACATTCTGCCTGCTTTGAATTATATACAGCTTGGGCTATATATACAGTGCCTTGCTAAAGTATTCACCCCCCTTTACATTTTTCATGTTTTGTTGCCTCACAACCTGGAATTAAAATGGATTGTTTGAAGGTTTCATCATTTCATTCACAGAACATGGCGACAACTTTGAAGATGTTTTTTTAATTTTTACTGTGAAACAACAAATAGGACAAAAGAACAGAAACCTTCAGCGTGCATAACTATTCACCCCCCTAAAGTCAGTACTTTGTAGAGCCACCTTTTGCAGCAATTACAGCTGCAAGTCGCTTTGGATAAGTCTCTATGAGCTTGCCACATCTTGCCACTGGGATTTTTGCCCATTACTCAAGACAAAACTGCTCCAGCTCCTTCATGTTGGATGGTTTCCACTTGTGAACTGCAATCTTCAAGTCTGATCACAGATTCTCAATTGGATTAAGATCTGGGCTTTGACTAGGCCATTCCAACACATTTACATGTTTCCCCTTAAACTACTCGAGTGTTGCTTTAGCAGTATGCTTCGTATCATTGTCCTGCTGGAAGGTGAATCTCCGTCCCAGTCTCAAATCACAGGCAGACTGAAACAGGTTTTACTCAAGAATATCCCTGTATTTAGCACCATCCATCTTTCCCTCGGCTCAAAACAGTTTCCCAGTCCCTGCTGCTGAAAAACATCCCCACATCATGATGCTGCCACCACCATGTTTCACTGTGGGGATTGTGTTCTTGAGGTGATGGGATGTGTTGGGTTTGTGCCAGACATAGTGTTTTCCTTGGTGGCCGAAAAGTTCAATTTTAGTCTCATCTGACCAGAGCACCTTCCTCCATACATTTGGGGAGTTGTCCACATGCCTTTTGGAAACTCAAATCGTGCCTTCTTATTTTAAACACTAAGTAATGGCTTTTTTCTGGCCACTCTTCCATAAAGCCCATCTCTATGGAGTGTACGGCTTATTGTGGTCACATGCGCAGATACACCACTCTCTGCTGTGGAACTCTGCAGCTCCTTCAGGGTTACCTTTGGTCTCTGTGCTGCCTCTCTGATTAATGTCCTCCTTGCCCGGTATGTGAGTTTTGGTGGCCGGCCCTCTCTTGGTAGGTTTGTTGTGGCACCATGTTCTTTCCATTTGAAGATGATGGATTTTATGGTGCTTCGGGGGTTCATCAACGATTTGGATATTTTTTTATAACCCAACCCTGACTTGTACTTCTCAACAACTTTGTCCCTGACTTGTTTGGAGAGCTCCTTGGTCTTCATGGTGTGATGCCTCTTGCTTAGCGGTGTTGCAGCCTCTGGGGCCTTTCAGAAAAGGTGTGTTTATATTGGCAGATCATGTGACACTTAGATTGCACACAGGTGGACTACATTTCACGAATTATGTGACTTCTGAAGGTAATTGGTTGCACCAGAACTTTGGAGGGGCTTCATAGCAAAGGGGGTGAATACATATGCTCATGCCAATTTTCACATTTCTCTAACGTCCTAGTGGATGCTGGGGACTCCGTCAGGACCATGGGGAATAGCGGGCTCCGCAGGAGACAGGGCACATCTAAAAAAGCTTTTAGGTCACATGGTGTGTACTGGCTCCTCCCCCTATGACCCTCCTCCAAGCCTCAGTTAGGTTTTTGTGCCCGTCCGAGAAGGGTGCAATCTAGGTGGCTCTCTTAAAGAGCTGTTTAGAAAAGTTTTTTTTTTTAGGTTTCATTCAGTGATTCCTGCTGGCAACAGGATCACTGCAACGAGGGACTTAGGGGAGAGATCTCCAACTCACCTGCGTGCAGGATGGATTGGGATCTTAGGCTACTGGACACTGAGCTCCAGAGGGAGTCGGAACACAGGTCAGCCTGGGGTTCGTCCCGGAGCCGCGCCGCCGATCCCCCTTACAGACGCTGAAGAAGACGGCAGAACGGAGGTCCGGAAACAGGCGGCAGAAGACTTCACAGTCTTCATGAAGGTAGCGCACAGCACTGCAGCTGTGCGCCATTGTTGTCACACGGCTCACTGACCTAGTCACGGAGGGTGCAGGGCGCTGCTGGGGGCGCCCTGGGCAGCAATATAAGTACCTTATTGGCAAAATAAATACATCACATATAGCCATTAAGGCTATATGTATGTATTTTAACCCAGGCCAGTTCTTAAAAACCGGGAGAAAAAACCCGCCGAAAAGGGGGCGGAGCTTATTCTCCTCAGCACACAGCGCCATTTTCCCTCACAGAAAGGCTGAGGGGAAGGCTCCCATGCTCTCCCCTGCACTGCACTACAGAAACAGGGTTAAAACAGAGAGGGGGGGCACTGATTTGGCGATATAAATATATATTAAATGCTATAAGGGAGGAACACTTTTATAAAGGTTGTCCCTGTATAATTATAGCATTTTGGTGTGTGCTGGCAAACTCTCCCTCTGTCTCCCCAAAGGGCTAGTGGGTCCTGTCCTCTATCAGAGCATTCCCTGTGTGGGTGCTGTATGTCGGTACGTGTGTGTCGACATGTATGAGAAAAATGTTGGTGAGGAGGCGGAGCAAATTGCCTGTAATGGTGATGTCACTCTCTAGGGAGTCGACACCGGAATGGATGGCTTACTTGTGGAAGTACGTGATCATGTCAACACGCTGCGAGCCGGTTGACGACATGAGACGACCGGCAAACAAATTAGTACCTGTCCAGGCGTCTCAGACACCGTCAGGGGCTTGTAAAAACGCCCATTTACCTCACGGACACTGACTCCAGTGTCGACGGTGAAGAAACAAACGTATTTTCCTTTAGGGCCACACGTTACATGTTAAGGGCAATGAAGGAGGTGTTACATATTTCTGATACTACAAGTACCACAAATAAGGGTATTTTGTAGGGTGTGAATAAACTACTTGTAGTTTTGCCTGAATCAGATAAATTAAATGAAGTGTGTGATGATACGTGGGGTTCCTCCGATAGAAAGTTATGGGCGGTATACCCTTTCCCGCCAGAAGTAAGGGCGAGTTGGGAAACACACCTTAGGGTGGATAAGGCGCTCACACGCTTATAAAACAAGTGGCGTTACCGTCTCCAGATACGGCCGCCCTCAAGGAGCCAGCTGATAGGAAGCTGAAAAATAGCCTAAGAAGTATATACACACATACTGGTGTTATACTACGACCAGCAATCGCCTCAGACTGGATGTGCAGCGCTGAGGGGGCTTGGTCGGATTTCCTGACTGAAAATTTTGATACCCTTGACAGGGACAAGATTTTATTGTCTATAGAGCATTTTAAGGATGCATTTCTATATATGCGTGATGCGCAGAGGGATATTTGCATTCTGGCATCAAGAGTAAATGTGATGTCCATATCTGCCAGACGAAGACACGACAGTGGTCAGGTGAGGCAGATTCCAGACGGCACATGGAAGTATTGCCGTATAAAGGGGCGGTCCATCGGACCTGGTGGCCATGGCAACAGCTGAAAAATCCACCTTTTGTTCCCCGAGTCACATCTCAGCAGAAAAGGACACAGTCTTTTCAGTCTCAGTCCTTTCGTCCCCATACGGGCAGGCGGGCAAAGGCCAGTCATATCTGCCCAGGGGTAGAGGAACGGGAAGAAGACTGCAGCAAGCAGCCCATTCCCAGGAACAGAAGCCCTTCACAGCTTCTGCCAAGTCCGCAGCATGACGCTGGGGCAGTACAAGCGGACTCAGGTGCGGTAGGGGGTCATCTCAAGAGTTTCAGCACGCAGTGGGCTCACTCGCAAGGGGACTCCTGGATCCTACATGTAGTATCCCAGGTGTACATTGGAAATTCGAGACGTCTCCTCCTCACAAGTTCCGGAAGTCTGTTTTACCAACGTCTACCTCCGACAGGGAGGCAGTATTGGAAACAATTCACAGGCTGTATTCCCAGCAGGTGATAATCAAAGTACCCCTCCTACAACAAGGGAGGGGGTATTATTCCACACTATATTGTAGTACTGAAGCCAAACGGCTCGGTGAGATCTGAAATATTTGAACACTTACATACAAGCGTTCAAATCAAGATGGAGTCACTCAGAGCAGTGATAGCGAACCAGGAAGAAGGGGACGAGATGGTGTCACTGGATATCAGGGACATTTACCTACATGTCCAAATTTGCCCTTCTCACCAAGGGTACTTCAGGTTCGTGGTACAGAACTGTCACTATCAGTTCAGACGCTGCCGTTTGGATTGTCCACGGCGCCCCGGGTCTTTACCAAGGTAATGGCCGAAATGATGATTCTTCTTAAAAGAAACTTGGACGCTTTCCTGATAAGGGCAAGGTCCAGAGAACAGTTGGAGGTCGGAGTAGCACTATCTTTAATAGTTCTACGACAGCACGAGTGGATTTTAAATATTCCAAAATCGTAGCTTTTCCGAGGACACGTCTACTGTTCCTAGGGATGATTCTGGACACAGTCCAGAAAAAGGTGTTTCTCCCAGAGGAGAAAGCCAGGGAGTTATCCGAGCTAATCGGGATCCTCCTAAAACCAGGAAAAGTGTCAGTGCGTCATTGCACAAGAGTCCTGGTAAAAAATGGTGGCTTATTACGAAGCAATTCCATTCGGCAGATTTCACGCAAGAACTCTTCAGTGGGATCTGCTGGACAAATGGTCCGGATCGCATCTTCAGATGCATCAGCGGATAACCCTATATCCAAGGACAAGGGTGTCTCTCCTGTGGTGATTACAGAGTGCTCATCTTCTAGAGGGCCACAGATTCAGCATTCAGGATTGGATGCTGGTGACCACGGAGGCCAGCCTGAGAGGCTGGGGAGCAGTCACACAGGGAAAAAATTTCCAGGAAAGTGTGATCAAGTCTGGAGAATTCTCTCCACATAGATAGAGCTAAGAGCAAAATTATAAGGCTCTAAACTTAGCAAGACCTCTGCTTCAAGGTCAGCCGGTATTGATCCAGTGGGATAACATCACGGCAGTCGCCCACGTAAACAGAAACGGCGACACAAGAAGCTGGAGGGCAGTGAAAAAACTGCAAGGATTTTTCGCTAGGCGGAAAATCATGTGATAGCACTGTCAGCAGTGTTCTCTCCGGGAGTGGACGACTGGGAAGCAGACTTCCTCAGCAGGCATGACCTCCACCTGGGAGAGTGGGAACTTCATAGGGAAGTTTTTCCGCATGATTGTGAGCCATTGGCAAAGACCAAAGGTGGAAATGATGGCGTCCCGCCCGAACAAAAAACGGGACAGGTATTGCGCCAGGTCATGAGACCTTCAGGCGATAGCTGTGGATGTCCTAGTAACACCGTGGGTGTAACAGTCGGTGTATGTGTTCCCTCCTCTGCTTCTCATAACCAAGGTATTGAGAATTATAAGATATAGAGGAGTATGAACTATACTCGTGACTCCGGATTGGCCAAGAGGGACTTGGTACCCGGAACTTCAAGAGATGCTCACAGAGGACTAAGGGCCTGGGGAGCTAAGAAGGGACTTGCTTCAGCAGGTACCATGTCTATTCCAAGACTTACCGCGGCTGCGTTTGACGGCATGGCGGTTGAATGCCGGATCCTGAAGGAAAAAGGCATTCCATAAGAGGTCATACCTACCCTGGTCAAAGCCAGGAAGGAGGTGACCGCACAACGTCATCACCACATGTGGTGAAAATATGTTGCGTGGGTGAGGCCAGGAAGGCCCCACGAAGAAAATTCAACTAGGTCGAATTCTACACTTCCTGAAAACAGGAGTGTTTTGAGCCTAAAATTGGGGTTCTTTAAGGTTTTAAGTTTCGGCCCTGTAGAATTTCTTCCGAAAAGAATTGACTTCAGTTCCTGAAGTCCAGATTGTCAAGGGAGTATTGCATATACACCCCTTTTTGTGCCTCTAGTGGCACCGTGGGATCTCAACATAGTGTTGGGATTCCTTAAAATCATATTGGTTTGAACCGCTCAAATCTGTGGATTTGAAATATATCACATGGAAAGTGAACATGCTGTTGACCAATATCTCACATGGACAGTGACCATGCTGTTGGTCCTGGCCTCGGCCAGGCGATTGTCAGAATGGGCGGCTTTGTCTTACAAAAGCCCATATTTAAATTTCCATTCGGACAGGGCAGAACTGGGACTCGTCTCCAGTTTTCTTCCTAAGGGGGTGTCAGGTTTTTCACCTGAAACAACCTATTATGGTGCCTGCGGCTTCTAGGGACTTGGAGGACTCCAGGTTAATAGACGTTGTCAGGACCCTAAAAATATATATATATATATATATATAGTTTAGGACGGCTGGAGTCAGAAAGTCTGACTTGCTGTTTATATTGTATGCACCCAACAATATGGGTGCTCCTGCGTCTAAACAGACGATTGCACGTTGGATCTGTAGCACAATCCAACTTGCACATTCTGTGGCAGGCGTGCCACAGCCTAAATCTGTAAAGGCCCACTCCACTAGGAAAGTGGGCGCATCTTGGGCGGCTGCCCGAGGGGTCTCGGCATTACAACTTTGCCGAGCAGCTACGTGGTCAGGGGAGAACACGTTTGTAAAATTTTACAAATTTGATACTCTGGCTAAGGAGGACCTGGAGTTCTCTCATTCGGTGCTGCAGAGTCATCCGCACTCTCCCGCCCGTTTGGGAGCTTTGGTATAATCCCCATGGTCCTGACGGAGTCCCCAGCATCCACTAGGACGTTAGAGAAAATAAGAATTTACTTACCGATAATTCTATTTCTCGTAGTCCGTAGTGGATGCTGGGCGCCCATCCCAAGTGCGGATTGTCTGCAATGCTTGTACATAGTTATTGTTACAAAAATCGGGTTATTCTTGTTGTGAGCCATCTTTTCAGAGGCTACTTCGTTTTGTTATCATACTGTTAACTGGGTTCAGATCACAAGTGGTACGGTGTGATTGGTGTGGCTGGTATGAGTCTTACCCGGGATTCAAGATCCTTCCTTATTGTGTACGCTCGTCCGGGCACAGTACCTAACTGAGGCTTGGAGGAGGGTCATAGGGGGAGGAGCCAGTACACACCATGTGACCTAAAAGCTTTTTTAGATGTGCCCTGTCTCCTGCGGAGCCCGCTATTCCCCATGGTCCTGACGGAGTCCCCAGCATCCACTACGGACTACGAGAAATAGAATTATCGGTAAGTAAATTCTTATTTTTTATTTATAAAAAATATTTTTTATATACATTTTTCTCATTTCACTTCACCAACTTATGGGCCCTACACACTGGGCGATATCACTGCACGATATGAACGATCTCGTTCACTAATGAACGAGATAACGTTCATATCGTGCAGTGTGGAGGCACCAGCGATGAACGATGCACGGCCCCGCGCTCGTTCTTCGCTGGTGCCATGTCGGCTGTGCATGCAGGCCAATATGGACGAGATCGTCCATATTTGCCTGCAAGTCTACGGAGCCGGGTGACGGGGGGAGTGAAGAAACTTAACTCCCCCCGTCACTGCCCCCCCGCCGCGTCGGACGTATCGGCCGTCGGGCACCTCGGTGGCCAGTCGTCAAATGTGTAGGGCCTATTAGACTTTTTTGTGCAGATCCATCATATAAAATTCAGATAAAATAAATAAATAAATTAAATTACAGGTTGTAATGTAACAAAATAGGTAAAAAGCCAAGGGGGGTTGAATACTTTAGCAAGGCACTGTAATAGCCTGGTTAGTTTTGCCTCTTAAATTAATGCTGCTTTAAACCACCAGATTGACTCTGGATACGGCATTTTAGGCCTTATTCTGAATTAGAGCCAACATTTACCAGACGGTCATCTTTCAGTTCTTGTGCCTGAGAAGTTGCAGCTGGGTTTCGGTGCTGCGAGAGAAAACTATCGCTGGTATAATTGCCTGCTTTACTTTCCGTCAGATGGATATTGGGATTCCCCGCCCGCAGAGGATTGTCCAACTACCAGAGATTGCTTGGGACCAGTATACTACAACGCTGGGAAACTTCGAAAGAGAGTTCAGAAACCGAAAACGGAACTCGCGGAGAGTGAAGCTCATTTTTGATAAAGGTTAGTAGATTGAATTGCAGTCATTGGTAGTAAATGTATATATATATTATTGTTAAGGGGTTTTCCAAGGCTTGCATTCTGTAATTATTGTTGTAGATCTGCCTGGTGCCAAAGTGTTCTGCAGCTTTGTGCAATGGGGGATTTGGAGCATACATAAACTGGGACGTCCAAGGTAGACTAAGTGTGGAACTCAAAATAAGGGATGGGTAAATCCCTACTTGTGAGAGAGCTTGCAATCTATATAGAGAGAAGAGGGGCAGAGACGAGGTGTGAGTGTGACTCAGAGTGGAGATTTACAGCTGTGAAGGGTATAAGGGGGAGTTGGGGAAGTTCTAGAAAGAAGAGCATTTCAATATTTAAAAGGCAGTGGGAGAGCCTGGGACGTGTTCTCAGAGACCAGGGGAGCCCCGCTCTGCATTGCAATAAATATAGAAAGCTGCCGGATTATACGTACATACAGAGGGACGCTGAAACGTAAGAGTGTCGGAGGTGTGTGGATTAGGCCATGAATTAAAATCTTCCGGAAAGGGAAAACCCCATTGAAATGCAGTTGGTCCTATCCAACAAGTAATTTATTTTACGTTGTCATTATTCCCATGAGATGAAATATAATATTATTCCTCCTACGCCAGTGTAGCATTGTATATTTATAATACCGTATTTGTGTCTTTATACACTTTGGAACAATTTTGTTTTGAATTCATGCGAAAACCTTTTATTGCCCCTGACAGTTGGGTTACACAACAATTCCCAGACCACAGTAGACAAGGATGGGGAGCCCTCGGCTTATTCTGTTTTGCCCCAGAGCGATGGTCAGGAAAGTTCTACCAGCAACGTACAGGTGAGCGCCGTGGTGCGGGAGCTTCTTCTGACCAGCTGTAGGTATGTCACAGGGTCCTGGCCACCTGCACCGGGGGCAGAGATTGTGTCTGGTGACTTAGTAGTAATGAGAATACGGTGAATTGTCAGGAACCGGTATCATCATCGCAGGGTATAGCTGAGTGTATGACATGTGAGGACCAGTCCGAGTAGCCTGACTCTGATACAGTTTCCAGCAGTCTGAGTCTAGATGTTATATAGAGATTGCTATGAAGGTGAAATCTACTTCTATACCTTGTAGTACTCAGTAACTATTTCATCCTATGGAAATGTTTTGGAGTAACACTGAAAGTTGGTGCTATCATTAATCAAACCTAGGAGGTCACCAGGGCACTGATTAGGAGGTTCCTGAACAACTCAATGGGTTACCCAGTATCACTCATCCAGTGTTTTTGATGCCCCTTGGCACCCCTACATGTAGAGATGGCCCCTGACCCCTCGTGTAAGGTTGGCGTGATTTAATGAAGTCCTTTAATGTGACGCTGACCTGTTTAACGCAGATAAGAGGCAGATTGTGTATGGACTCCAGACCTGGGACCTTCAATCAGTTGTGGACGGTGGAAGAGCAGGTAATGGATGGAACTAATGTTGATGTATCACGTTGGCGTAGTACTTAATGCCTTTTAGTTTAGGGTTGTACAGGGCAGCTCTGTGCCGCGTTACACATGTAGTGCCTCATACTGAACCATGGTAATCTCCTTTCACAGCTGCCTGGAAGTTGTGATATTGATGCAGTTACATCTGTAATGAACCGTGGTACAAGCATATGGAGGGGGGAGGTTCTGCTATCTAATACATCGTTGCTATGTAACTGCGTTTGTGTATTCCATAGTTTGCTCATTAATGAACCTGTCGCTGAAGGTGTCTTGTACTTTTTATGAATTTATAGAAAAAGCTGGAGCAGCTACTATTGAAGTTCCCTCCGGAAGAGGTGGAATCCAAGAGGTGGCAGAAGATTGCTGATGAATTGGGAAACCGGACTGCTAAACAAGTGAGTGTCATTACACCCTGCACTGTGGCCTCTGCAGGAAGCCCTGGGGGAACATGGGTGTCCTACAGAAGGTTGTAGCAGGAACTGGATATATGTATCTTGCGCTTAGCGAGATTGCAGTTTATTTGTAACCTTCCCCATTGCATGTTGTTTCCACAGGTTGCCAGCCGAGTGCAGAAATACTTTATAAAATTGACCAAAGCTGGTATCCCCGTGCCAGGGCGGACTCCAAACCTCTACATGTACTCTAAAAAGGTAAGTACCGGGTGTTGATTATCACACACGCGTGTAGCTTCCTACGTGTAGTACAGGTACATGTTGGGACTACATCTGGTGTTTGTGGCTCATCTTTTTTTGCATATGTAACAGTTGGTCCCTCTTTGCACCACAAGTGGATGTATCTCAGACGTGAGAAGCCCCCTTTTTCTTCATCGGAGCTAATTTGTGTCTAGTGACCTTGTTACTTATTGTAACGGTGGCTAGAGTTACGTAAAAATGTCTTAATACAATTGTATAGCTGTTTTAGTAAATCTCCCCTTTATCTGCCCGTTTGGGTAACGCGATTCCTGCCATTCTCTCAGGCTTCAAGCAAGCGGCAACATATTCTCAACAAGCATCTATTTAAGCCCTCTACCTTCATGACCTCTCACGAGCCCCCCGTGTTCATGGAAGAGGACGACGACCACTCCAGTTACTACAGCCGGGACCTTGATTTAGCTGGTGACGACGATGACGTCTCGGTAATTGCACCTGAGAAATGTTCTTTATATGACTATAATCTTACAGAAGATGCACGCGGCCAGGCTCTGCGTCTTTTCATGCTCAGCTGCAGTTGGTTTGGCCGAGATAACCGCCGTCTCTGGCTGCAGAGATACATTTGTGTGTATAACGAGCTGCACTGCTCTGCGGATTATTCTGTGGGGGCGTCACTTGGTGTTTGATGCATTTTTCTGTTACCAATGAATGCTGAAAGAAATACCCAGGTTTATGCCCCAGCGTGCCCCATATTGCGTTAACAATTTTTTCTTTTTATTAAGTTAATGCTTTTTGTGTGCTGCTTACACATTTAGACCTTTCAATTAGTTGTAAGGGAGATAAAAATATATTTAAAAACACGATACACATTGTTCCAGCCAACCAGGTATTGGTTTATCATCTATTGTACTAGTGACAGGTAATTTCTGCTTTCTGTTGGATGTAACATATTTGTATTATATTTCTGCAGCCGTGTGGAAGTCGTTCTTATTTGTGTTAGATTTGCACATAACTTTCTCGGATGCCATTCTGCATACGGGCAATACAATATAAATAATAAGTCCTGTTTTATAGCATTGTCCCACCATCTCCGTATGCTGCTAAATATTATTCACCCCCAGAAAACGGGGTTCACTACGGCTGGCCGGCGATCGGGCTCCCGGCGACCAGCATCCCGGCGCCGGGAGCCCGACCGTCGGCTTACCGACAGCGTGGCGAGCGCAAATGAGCCCCTTGCGGGCTCGCTGCGCTCGCCACGCTACGGGCACGGTGGCGCGCACTATTTTATTCTCCCTCTATGGGGGTCGTGGACCCCCACGAGGGAAAATAAGTGTCGGTATGTCGACTGTCGGGCTCCCGGCGCCGGGATAGTGAGCGCCGGGAGCCCGACCGCCGGCATACAGAAGACCACCCCAGAAAACGTGGTACCCTAATACTTACACACTGCTCTTCTTAATCTCAATGCCAGACATTCTAGCTCAGGAATTAGGAGAAGGCTGTATACGTGGGACGCTTTGTCTTATTGTGTAGTCAGGAGGGGTATAGTCAGTGTTCTGGAAGGATTACCTGCTGAGATTTCTCCGGTCTGCCCCGTTACACAGGATGAAGAGACTATCCCCACCTCCTGCCATGTCCTGGCGGAGTACAAAGAACTACTTGAACTAAAGAAATTGAAGAAGCAAAGACTCCACGAGATGGAGGTGGAGAGCGGATTTGTGCAGCATGTTGGCTTCAAAGTGAGTGAGTCCTGAAAGGAGGTGCATGCTGGGAATTATTATCTGTGTCCACACTGGGTGTTACTCTGCTCTATGTAACTGTGTCACACGCTGTCACAGCAACACCTGTACAATGTACGATTATTTGCAGTGTGCTTGGCGCACGTTACCTAGTAGCCACGTCTGAAGCAAAAGCAGTTTCCCGTCATTATAGTGTTACATATATCTGTGGGGTGAAAGCTGCCAAGAGTTTTGCATTAGGGCGAGCGTCCTTGGTTATGGCCATCGTAGGAGGAACATATTGTACGTTGTGGTTTATAAGTTATTAGTATGTCATACACTGTATCTTTCCCGGCCTCAGGAGGTCCCTGGTTAGCTGCCCGCTTGTGTTAGGACAGAGCGTGCAGATCCAACTTGCTGCTTTTCTAAAATAATGATACAGATCTAGTCAGAATGGCTTAACCTGCTGACGGTATTATATAGACTTCTGCAGATCCTGGTTATAAAAGAAAGAAAAATCACATAAAAATGTCATAGAAACGCAGCAACAGCTGATCTACAGGTATAGAGGTAATTCAGATCTGATCGCTGCGGTGCGTTTTCGCAATGCGCTGCGTATTCACCGCAATGCGCAGGCATGACGGACTGCAGCAACGAGGATTGCCGGTCAGCGACGGGTTAGTGCGAAGGATCCGATCGCACAGGCGTTCGCAAGGAGATTCACAGGAAGAGGGCGTTTGTGGGTGGCAACTGACCGTTTTCAGGGAGTGGTTGGAAAAACGCAGGCGTGTCCAAGCGTTGGAAGGGACGTGATGTCTCCCAGGGATCCTCATCCCAGTCTATCCTACTACTGCTGGTATTCATACAGAGGACACGGAGTCATAATGTCTCCCAGGGATCCTCATCCCAGTCTATCCTACTACTGCTGGTATCCATACAGAGGACACGGGGACGTGATGTCTCCCAGGGATCCTCATCCCAGTCTATCTTACTACCGCTGGTATCCATACGGAGGACACGGGACGTGATGTCTCCCAGGGATCCTCATCCCAGTCTATCCTACTACTGCTGGTATTCATACAGAGGACACGGAGTCATAATGTCTCCCAGGGATCCTCATCCCAGTCTATCCTACTACTGCTGGTATCCATACGGAGGACACGGGGACGTGATGTCTCCCAGGAATCCTCATCCCAGTCTATCCTACTACTGCTGGTATCCATACAGAGGACACGGAGTCAATATGTCTCCCAGGAATCCTCATCCCAGTCTATCCACCTACTGCTGGTATCCATACGGAAGACAAGGGGACGTGATGTCTCCCAGGGATCCTCATCCCAGTCTATCCTACTACTGCTGGTATCCATACAGAGGACACGGGGACGTGATGTCTCCCAGGGATCCTCATCCCAGTCTATCCTACTACTGCTGGTATCCATACGGAGGACACGGGACGTGATGTCTCCCAGGGATCCTCATCCCAGTCTATCCTACTACTGCTGGTATTCATACAGAGGACACGGAGTCATAATGTCTCCCAGGGATCCTCATCCCAGTCTATCCTACTACTGCTGGTATCCATACGGAGGACACGGGGACGTGATGTCTCCCAGGAATCCTCATCCCAGTCTATCCTACTACTGCTGGTATCCATACAGAGGACACGGAGTCAATATGTCTCCCAGGAATCCTCATCCCAGTCTATCCACCTACTGCTGGTATCCATACGGAAGACAAGGGGACGTGATGTCTCCCAGGGATCCTCATCCCAGTCTATCCTACTACTGCTGGTATCCATATGGAGGACACGGGACGTGATGTCTCCCAGGGATCCTCATCCCAGTCTATCCTACTACTGCTGGTATTCATACAGAGGACACGGAGTCATAATGTCTCCCAGGGATCCTCATCCCAGTCTATCCTACTACTGCTGGTATCCATACGGAGGACACGGGGACGTGATGTCTCCCAGGGATCCTCATCCCAGTCTATCCTACTACTGCTGGTGTCCATACAGAGGACACGGAGTCATAATGTCTCCCAGGAATCCTCATCCCAGTCTATCCTACTACTGCTGGTATCCATACGGAAGACAAGGGGACGTGATGTCTCCCAGGGATCCTCATCCCAGTCTATCCTACTACTGCTGGTATCCATACAGAGGACACGGGGACGTGATGTCTCCCAGGGATCCTCATCCCAGTCTATCCTACTACTGCTGGTATTCATACAGAGGACACGGAGTCATAATGTCTCCCAGGGATCCTCATCCCAGTCTATCCTACTACTGCTGGTATCCATACGGAGGACACGGGGACGTGATGTCTCCCAGGAATCCTCATCCCAGTCTATCCTACTACTGCTGGTATCCATACAGAGGACACGGAGTCATAATGTCTCCCAGGAATCCTCATCCCAGTCTATCCACCTACTGCTGGTATCCATACGGAAAACACGGGGACGTGATGTCTCCCAGGGATCCTCATCCCAGTCTATCCTACTACTGCTGGTATCCATACAGAGGACACGGGGACGTGATGTCTCCCAGGAATCCTTATCCCAGTCTATCCTACTACTGCTGGTATCCATACGGAAGACACGGGGACGTGATGTCTCCCAGGGATCCTCATCCCAGTCTATCCTACTACTGCTGGTATCCATACGGAGGACACGGGACGTGATGTCTCCCAGGGATCCTCATCCCAGTCTATCCTACTACTGCTGGTATTCATACAGAGGACACGGAGTCATAATGTCTCCCAGGAATCCTCATCCCAGTCTATCCTACTACTGCTGGTATCCATACGGAAGACAAGGGGACGTGATGTCTCCCAGGGATCCTCATCCCAGTCTATCCTACTACTGCTGGTATCCATACAGAGGACACGGGGACGTGATGTCTCCCAGGGATCCTCATCCCAGTCTATCCTACTACTGCTGGTATCCATACAGAGGACACGGAGTCATAATGTCTCCCAGGAATCCTCATCCCAGTCTATCCTACTACTGCTGGTATCCATACGGAAGACAAGGGGACGTGATGTCTCCCAGGAATCCTTATCCCAGTCTATCCTACTACTGCTGGTATCCATACGGAAGACACGGGGACGTGATGTCTCCCAGGGATCCTCATCCCAGTCTATCCTACTACTGCTGGTATCCATACGGAGGACACGGGACGTGATGTCTCCCAGGGATCCTCATCCCAGTCTATCCTACTGCTGGTATCCATACAGAGGACACGGGAACGTGATGTCTCCCAGGGATCCTCATCCCAGTCTATCCTACTACTGCTGGTATCCATACAGAGGACACGGGGACGTGGTCTCCCAGGAATCCTCATCCCAGTCTATCCTACTACTGCTGGTATCCATACAGAGGACACGGGACGTGATGTCTCCCAGGGATCCTCATCCCAGTCTATCCTACTACTGCTGGTATCCATACAGAGGACACGGGACGTGATGTCTCCCAGGGATCCTCATCCCAGTCTATCCTACTACTGCTGGTATCCATACAGAGGACACGGGGACGTGATGTCTCCCAGGGATCCTCATCCCAGTCTATCCTACTACTGCTGGTAACCATACAGAGGACACGGGGACGTGATGTCTCCCAGGGATCCTCATCCCAGTCTATCCTACTACTGCTGGTATCCATACAGAGGACACGGGGACGTGATGTCTCCCAGGGATTCCCCCCTTGCCCCTTGCTGTCTTTTTCCGTTATTATTACGAGCGGAACATTGATAGTGTTGCGTATTGTCAGTTGTGTAATTGTGTATGTGTAATTGTGCTCTCTTGCAGTGTGATAATTGCGGGACAGATCCTATCCAGGGCATCCGGTGGCGCTGTCAGGACTGTCCTCCCCAGGTGGCTGTGGATTTTTGTGACTCGTGCTCTGACTGGTGAGTGTACATCTAATCTTCCTGTCCCTGATGGCAGACATACCTAGCTGTACTGCTCTGCACTGCACACGCTCCCACCTAGCTGTACTGCTCTGCACTGCACACGCTCCCACCTAGCTGTACTGCTCTGCACTGCACACGCTCCCACCTAGCTGTACTGCTCTGCACTGCACACGCTCCCACCTAGCTGTACTGCTCTGCACTGCACACGCTTCCACCTAGCTGTACTGCTCTGCACTGCACACGCTCCCACCTAGCTGTACTGCTCTGCACAAGCTCCCACCTAGCTGTACTGCTCTGCACTGCACACGCTCCCACCTAGCTGTACTGCTCTGCACTGCACACGCTCCCACCTAGCTGTACTGCTCTGCACTGCACACGCTCCCACCTAGCTGTACTGCTCTGCACTGCACACGCTCCCACCTAGCTGTACTGCTCTGCACTGCACACGCTCCCACCTAGCTGTACTGCTCTGCAGGACACACGCTCCCACCTAGCTGTACTGCTCTGCAGGACACACGCTCCCACCTAGCTGTACTGCTCTGCTCTGCACTGCACACGCTCCCACCTTGCTGTACTGCTCTGCACTGCACACGCTCCCACCTAGCTGTATTGCTCTGCAGGACACACGCTCCCACCTAGCTGTACTGCTCTGCAGGACACACACTCCCACCTAGCTGTACTGCTCTGCAGGACACCCTCTCCGACCTAGCTGTACTGCTCTGCAGGACACACTCTCCCACCTAGCTGTACCGCTCTGCAGGACACACACTCCCACCTTGCTGTACCGCTCTGCAGGCCACACACTCCCACCTAGCTGTACTGCTCTGCACACGCTCCCACCTAGCTGTTTTGCTCTGCACTGCACACACTCCCACCTGGCTGTACTGCTCTGCAGGACACACACTCCCACCTAGCTGTACCGCTCTGCAGGACACACACTCCCACCTAGCTGTTTTGCTCTGCAGGGCACACGCTCCCACCTAGCTGTACTGCTCTGCAGGACACACACTCCCACCTAGCTGTACCGCTCTGCAGGACACACACTCCCACCTAGCTGTTTTGCTCTGCAGGGTACACACTCCCACCTAGCTGTTTTGCTCTGCAGGACACACGCTCCCACGTAGCTGTACTGCTCTGCAAGGCACACGCTCCAACCTAGCTGTACTGCTCTGCACTGCACACGCTCCCACCTAGCTGTTTTGCTCTGCACTGCACACGCTCCCACCTGGCTGTACTGCTCTGCAGGACACACGCTCCCACCTAGCTGTACTGCTCTGCAAGGCAGACGCTCCCACCTAGCTGTACTGCTCTGCAGCTGCACACACTCCCACCTAGCTGTACTGCTCTGTAGGACACACACTCCCACCTAGCGGTACTGCTCTGCAGGACACACACTCCCACCTAGCTGTTTTGCTCTGCAGGGCACACACTCCCACCTAGCGGTACTGCTCTGCAGCTGCCAGACATCTGTATATTCATGTCTATCCGGCCGACCTGCATTGTGTCCTCTTACATATGAGTCTAGGAAGAGAGACTGAAACACAGAGCATTTGGGACTGTAACTGCTGCCAGACACTCTATGGGAAACTGGTTGCATTGTGTAAATCAGTGTTAAATGCTTCAAAGATATAATTCGGAGTATGCAGTATGGTACTTTGACCCCTAGGGGCACTGTTGCTTTGGATTCTAAGGGGACAATTCAGTTAGATGTGAAGGGTGCGAGTTGCTGTAGTAGCCGCAGCGTATCAGCAACGGCACCGCATCCGAATTCGCCCAAAGGTCCTCACAGCCCCATAGCAGGTTTGTGCGAGTTCGGGAGGCAGTTGCCGTGGCAATGCGCGCGCACGAGAAACTCGCACCTAACTGTACTGACTCCTCAGAGCTTTGTACGACTACTTTGATGCCTTGTGAGACCGTGTTGTGCAATTACCGCCTGTGTCGGCCGCTAACCGTAGTAACTACTGTCTGTATATTCTTACAGTTTATATGAAACCCAAACTCACAAAGAGGATCATCACCTGGAGCCGGTGTATAAAGCAGAGACATTCCTAGACAGAGATTACTGCATGCCGCACAGCACCAGCTACAATTACTTGGACCCAAATTATTTCCCAGCAAACAGATGACGTGACCTGGCCAAACAACCAGCTCGGTGATCTCTCCCAGAGGCTAGCGGAGCCAGTCCACTCAGTTTCCAGAAGACGCGTCACTTTCTCCGATATCCTGCTCAACAGCATGTCACCTGCACGGGGGTAGGGGGGGCTCACACCAGAATTACCCCCGCAAGGACAGCGGCAGAACATTCCACAGGAGGATGTCCCTCTACCTATAGATCATAACAGAACTGCAGTGCACGTTACAGACTTATTTCCAAAGGCTTCCGAAAAACAATTGGTCAAAATGTGAACTATTTATATTGAAACCGGTTTACTAGCTTGCAGTTTGGTGGAAATAATCAATCTTTTTTTTCTTTTCTTTTGCACAGAAACTGACGTTTAGAGAAAGTTTTAACCAATCACAGTGTTTGCATAAAGGACGCAATTGTTCAAAGACACAAAAACAAAAAAACAAGCAGAAAAAACAAACAAAAAACCCCACAAGAACCTATGTTACTTCCCCACGTTTGGATTAATTCCGGTCTATGCTGGACTGTGAGCTGCTTTTAAATAAAAAATGAACTACAATCTAGCGCCGCCGATTCGGATCTCTGGCGGCTTCTTTAACCAGCTCGTGGTGTGTGTGCGTGAACGTCAAGATTTTCACTCAAATATATTTTTTAAATGTAACGTTCAGATGATCATGTGATGTGTAAAAAAAAAAAAAACGAAAAAAAATTTATGGTGACAAAGTGCCACTTGTAGTAACTGTGTAAAGTCTAACACTTAAAGCTTTCGTAGGTCCTTTCTAGAAGACACATGATGGACAGCCTTCAGCCTCGGGGTGTTGGGGATAGAGAATGCGGGCCGCCGAGGAAGACAAAACTGCCTATTGTAAATCCTATATGTATTGTAACACCTCTCTTTTTTGTAGTCCCATGAAATCCATAAAAGATTGTATTTTTATTAATATTTAAGCAAGTGGTTACATAGATCTATGCGGTCAGATAGACGTGGTCACGTGCTCTTTTGTATACTGAACCCCCGTACGTAGCTTGCTCTCCGACAGAGGGAGCGCAACAGAGGGACGTGACGGAACTCTCCAGCAGGGAAGGAGTTAGACATTTTCTATGTTTTTTTGTTTCGTTCCCTACTCTATGTAAACAGTATGTTCTTAAATCCGCTGTCAGGAGGACTGTAAAAATAAACTGTGTGGGTACTATTTGTTTGTACGGAAAGTTCTCATTTTTGGCGTTGCAACATTTCACCCAGGTACAATAGGGGAGGGGGAGGAGAATAAGTCACAGACATTCAATAAATATTCATACCAGAACTTATATTTTATTTTATGTGTATTGGCAGCAATACTGTCATTACATAATATGCATTTTTTTAAATATATATATAATTTTTTTTACTTTTTTATACTTCTGTTTTGTTTTTTTACAAATGGTTGTCATCACCGGTTACATATAGTCTCTTGGCTTGGTCATGCATGTTTTTTATGCTGTGAAATTCTGCACGGAGTTGACAAAACCTTCACTGCAATATAAATGATGTCAGCGAGATAAAACTGCGAATGCCAAGTGTTCCTGGCAGATAGCGACGTAGAAATGCTTTATAAAAAGAGAGCCGGCGAGATACGGGAACCTGATGTGATGACACTTTGGCAGAATAATCTATAGCGACGTGTTAAGGTCTCGCTACGTGCAGGCTTCTGTCACCGTCTGGCAGATTTACGTTCTCTCTTCACGTTATCTGATTGGTCTGGCACCGGAGACAGCAGAGGACCTGGACGTGTAGTTTGTTAAATATCTTCTGGAGCAGGGGTAGGCAACCTCTGGCAATCCAACTTCTGTGGAACTACACATCCAAGCATGCTCTAACAGCAAATCTGTGGCAGAGCATGCTGGGATGTGTAGTTCCACAGCAGATGGAGTGCCGCTAGTTCTAGAGTAAGGATTCTCAACGCCAGCCCTACAGCAGGTCATGTTTTGTGGATTTCTTTAATCATGCAGAGGTGAGCAGTCAATGTTGCAGGGTCAGTAATTCTCCCACCAGCTTCTGCAGACAGACATCCTCAGGACATGGCCTGCTGGGGGCACTAGGGGGTTGGCACTAATGCACTAGAGGAACTTCTAATAAAATAGTTGGTGCGGTCTCTCCGAAAAGTTGCTGCCTTTGATGAGTGTCTTTATGGTGGATGATTGCTGTGGCAGGGACTATACCACCCCTCCGTGGTGAGCGCGCTCTCACAGCAGATCTCCCGCGCAGCCAGAGAGCGACACATTGTGTTTTCCATGTGAATAAAGTGTTTAGCGCACATTCTGTGTGGGGAGACGTGGTCAGCACAGGCACTGCGGAGGGGCATTTTGAACTTCATGTATGTATGTATGATATATTATATATAAAACTTTGTTGGCAGGTAATCAAGGGTGTGTTTGTGTTCGGAGTGCATTGAATTAGAAAGAGAACCCATCCCCAGTGTGTATAAATTCATGCTTGTCTGTGGGTCAGCAGATCTGTACTCCACCCATAATGACTCCTGTTCAAGGTGGACAAGTTCAAACTAAATTCCTTGTGGACAGTCATCAATGGATGGGTGGACAAGTCTATTGGGCAGCAATGATGCAGACTGTTCCCCAGGTTTGAAGTTCAATCTCAACTGTCCGGTTATGCTTCAGCTTGTCTGCAGTGCCAAGAGAATTTACAAAAAGCTACGGCTGCTCTTCCCAGTACCAGGGTGATGACTATCCTCCCTTAGCTGACCCATCTGCTGATTAAGGTGTATTGTCTGGCCTTCCTGATATGGAGATGTTCTGGACCTTGCTGGCTCATGGTTCTATTCTAAAGCTCAACAAATCCAACCGGTCTCCTCCAAGCGGATGATTTTTCTGTCTCTTCTGTTTGATATCCATTAGCAGATATGTTCTTACCATGTGGACAAGATCCTCTCCCTACGGGGACTAGTTAAGTCTCAGTTGACTCAGTGGTTCACCTTTGTATGATATCGCTGCCAACCTTGGAGGTGATGCAATTTGTACAGTTCCATTTGTGACTATACCAGAACGCGCTGGTTTCTCAATGGAACGTGTCTCACCAACACCTGACCCGTTGGCTGTCCACGGTGGTGTGCCTGGTATCTGAAGGGTGACAATCTCTGCTTGGGTCGCCCAATTTCCATCTGGGACTTGAATGATGGCGACGGTGGACACCAGCCTTGCAGGTGGTGGGCGATCGCTCTTCAGTCCTGGTTCTTCGGACTCCAGAGGATTTAAATTTCCAGATTGACTGCTTTAAATAGCAGTTGTGCACCTTGGGGCCAATTCAAAGTTAAGACCAAAGCAGGAAAAGAAAAAAAAAATTGTACCATGGCAAAACCATGCTGTGAGGTCACTTTTGGGGTGGCTAAGGGCAGTGGCATCTTGATGGTTCTATCAATGTATCGCATATCACGGCAACAGGGTGGATTATCCCACGTACAGTTGGGAAGTAGTTGCTGGCTGTGACATAAGCTTAGGCATTTAATAACGCTGTAAATAATATAATGGCAGCTGAACTGGCTTCTAGCCTTGCATGAAAGCACTGTCACTGTAAACCCAAACCTCGCACACCAGTATAGGACACGTTCCAAAAACTCTGAAAATTTCTAATTTAGCAACATAATATCCAATTTTTCTTTTCTTTTATTTGTTTCCCTCTAGTAATAGGCGCCCGCTGTCTGTACTTGCACAGCAGAGATTTGTTTTCCTCTAATCGTGTATGTGTTTACCGCCGGTCACGCACTGTAGAAGTGTGTATTTTTCTTGTGCTCACCAGATAAGTGGGTATGTGTAAAGCTAATTGAAGACATCAGTGGGGGGGTGCGCCAGCTGGTTCTGCCAATTACTGTGTTAAGTAGCACAAGTATATTCACTCCCACACTGTATCCACTGACAACGTGTTGGGTGAACGCCATTCTTTGCACTGTAACTAAGCCGTAACGCTACGGCTGTGTCTCCTCCGGTGGCAGAAGCCTGCAGCGTTGTGTGTATACTACGGACTGTAGGGATCACCGATCTCTTGCTACAGCTGAGATAGCATGCACTAGTGTGGAGGGTAGAGGCTCTCGCAGCAGGTTTAACGAATGAATGAATATACAAAGCTGTACACCGCTGCCGCCTTGTTGCCGACACCGCACACACATCCCCCGCATCGCTCAGATTATAGACTCAACTGATGCACAAAGCTGGAGAAAAACTTGATCTGGCGAGCGCTCGGCGTTGATCTGGAAACACAAAAGAAGAATGGAGGAGGAAGGTTATAATTTTCATAGAGTGCTCAGTGTCTAATATAAAATGATATTCCCCGCTCCTCTGTATTTTGAAACCGCACACATTTATCACAAACACCTATGGACGCCCAGCTCCTAGTGCTACACAAAGTCCTAGGGGTATATTTACAAATGTTCATATTTGTGGCGATTTGGTGGGAGTTTCATCTCGATTAGTATCGGTCGTGTTTTTTTGCAACCTTTTGAAATTTGTTCATGTAATTTACTAAGCTTCCGAGTTGAACTAAATCGTGTTTTTCGATGTTGATGCTAATCGTATTGTCGGGCAGTGTTTTACGGGAGTGATTAGTGAAACACTGCCGGACTTAACACAATGAAGTCCGGCCGGATCAGTGAGATCCGTGCAGGGATTCATTGTGTATATTATAAGAAGTGTTGAAAGTGTTAAAAATAGAAAAAAAATTGCATGGAGTCCCCCCTCCTAAGCATAACCAGCCTCGGGCTCTTTGAGCCGATCCTGGTTGTAAAAACACAAGGAAAAAAATGCGTAGGGTCGCCCCATATTTAAACAACCAGCACCGGGCTCTGCGGCTGGTCCTAGTTTAAAAATATGGGGGACAAAAGACGTAGGGGTCCCCCATATTTTTTAAACCAGCACCGGGCTCCACTAGCCCGAGAGATAATGCCACAGCCGGGGGACACTTTTATACTGGTCCCTGCGGCCGTGGCATTACCCCCCCCTCCCCCAAATAGTCACCCCTGGCCGGGGTTCCCTGGAGAAGTGGGGACCCCTTAAATCAAGGGGTCCTCTCCCTCCAGGCACCCAAGGACCAGGGGTGAAGCCCAAGGCTGCCCCCCCCATCCGTGGGTGGTGGATGGGAGGCTGATAGCCTTTGTGTAAAAATAAAGAATATTGTTTTTTGTAGTAGAACAACAAGTCCCAGCAAGCCTCCCCCGCAAGCTAGTACTTGGAGAACCACAAGAGTGACCCCAATTAACTTTGCGGTTAACCGCAGACTGCAAAGTTCCCACCATTGGTTACAATGGAGCTGCGATAAGCTCCATTGTAGCCAGTGCGCTCCTCCTGATTGACAAGGCAGGAGCGCACAGCCAATCAGGAGCGCACCATGAGGTGGCGCTCCCTGATTGGCTGGCTGGACCTTCACTGACAGAAGTCACGGGGGGTTCCGCCATTCGGGGAAAGGGGTTCCATGTGTAAACATTGAACCCCTTTAGTAGCGTGGATCGGGTTTTTTCGGTTTATTAAGAAGAGGACAGATCTACACTGGATTGGTTGTAAGTATCATTTTATTTTTACAGGTAATCCGTGGATTCTACTGGACAAGCGGACGTGAATCACAGCGTTGGATGTAGGTAAATATGTGTGACTGTGTAATTAAAATTGTACTTTCACGGTGTCTGTGTAGTGTTTTTTTTTTGGTAGTAGAGCTACAGGTACCAGCGGGCCCATTATTTCCCTGCATGCTGGTACTTTTTTTTTTTCCACAAAGGCTATCAGCCTCCCATCCACCGCCCAGGGATGGGGGGGGACAGCCTCGGGCTTCACCCCTGGTCCTTGGATGCCTGGAGGGAGGGGACCCCTTGATTTAAGGGGTCCCCACTCCTCCAGGGAACCCCGGCCAGGGGTGACTAGTTGGGGGGTAATGCCACGGCCGCAGGACCAGTATAAAAGTGTCCCCCGGCTGCGGCATTATCTCTCTGGCTAGTGGAGCCCGGTGCTGGTTTAAAATATGCGGGGGTCCTTACGTCTTTTGTCCCCCGTATTATTTTTAACCAGGACCGGACGCAGAGCCCGGTGCTGGTTGTTTAAACATGGGGGGACACCGCATTTCCCCCCCTATATTTTTACAACCAGGACCGGCTCAAAGAGCCTGAGGCTGGTTATGCTTAGGAGCGGGTACCCCACGCAATTTTTTTCATTGTATTTTAACCCTTTCACACCCCTTCCCAAAGATAACCATGCACGGTTCTCACTGATCCGTGCATGTCTATCAGAATACGCATCCAGAAAGCAGGTCTATTTGAAAAGTGTTTTTTTTTTATTTACGAATTCGAAAATTTACCGGCAGTGCTTGGCTATTGGCGGCAGTGATTGTGAATACGAATTCTTAGTAAATTACCGAGTTGTATAAAATAACAGGTGTGTCTGACCGATGGTGTATTCATTCGTATTTGTGAACTCTGCCGTTAAAACAAATACGAATGCCCTCATCACTGCCGAGGTTTGTGTTTAGTAAATTCCCGAGATGGCTCTTTGAAGAAAAAAAAACTCGCCCAAAATTGGGACCTTAGTAAATATACCCCCTAGAACTTACGAATTTACTGCTGAGGGATCTCTGATGTCCAGACAGTAATGCTCGTAACCACCAGAAGAGGGAGCTAAGCGATCAGCATTTCTAGCCGTGCATTGCTTCATTTTAAATATAGCAGTAGCGGATCTTCCTTACTGGGCTATGAAAGCGTATGGCCTTTGCAGCAAAAGTCTCGTGTTTAATTGCAGCTACAGTAAGGATCTGTAACCACCTTTCCCTACGCATAAATCTGCCCCAATCGCCCCTTTTCACACCTGAAGAAAGACTGCTATGGAAGCTTGTAAATGTGACCCTATCTCCCTGCGACTCCGTCTATTGATCATCCTACTTAATACGGCATACGGTCATAATGGCCACATTCAGAGTATTGACCGTACAATTGTAGGGTTAGAGTTGGGCTGTGATTACAGTTAGGTTTAGGCATATTCGTTTCACAAATGTAAATCCACACGGTCAACTGGCTGACTGTCGACATGACATGTCAGCCTCCCGTCCATGTCGATTTTCCTTGCTTTTGGTGTTTTAACTGTTGACACAATTCCTATCATTACCGGTCTCCACCCTATAAGAGAATGTTGGTGACATTGGGGTCGGGTTTTGGGACAAATAACTGCTACATTGTATAGACACACAGGTCCTCGTTCATAGTTTGATACATTCGCACGCAGATTATACGTATACAAATTATGAAGTCTCGATGCATCCAGATAAAAAGCGGCAGTTTTTCTGAATCCAGTATAGACATGTATA
The DNA here is from genome assembly GCF_028390025.1 of Pseudophryne corroboree. Taxonomy (NCBI): domain Eukaryota; kingdom Metazoa; phylum Chordata; class Amphibia; order Anura; family Myobatrachidae; genus Pseudophryne; species Pseudophryne corroboree. The sequence continues at coordinate 20,572,274 of NC_086452.1, forward strand.
TATGAGAAAGCTGCATTATACAATCCATACACAATATAAATGTTACATACACATGTAATCGGGAAGCAGTTAGCTTCCTGACGGATGGGCTCTAGATACCGACGCTGCACATGATACTGGCATCACAGTAAAAGAGACAGGCTCCCGAGCACCCAAAACCATAATGGTCGATATTCTGTGAATATCGGCTTTGCCAATGTCAACCTTTTGACTACATCCAATTTCAAATGTGTCGGCGCGTTCACACATTTCATCTTCAAAAGTAGACGCAAAATTACGGTCCTATTATAGAAACTATTTTGTGACTAATTTGTTAATTTATTTTAATTTAAATCTTATGTTAGGGGCAGCGTTATTTGTGTGAGACCCCTAGGGCTGGTGAGAGGGTCTTCTGCCAATAACAGTCGCTCCTGTTCCCTTGGAGCTGTATGCGAGCATGAGACCCCTGGAAACTAGCAGGGAAACCCCTAGCAATGAGCATGGAACCCAGAGCATGAGACCCCTGGCAGCGAGCAGGGAAACTCCATGGCAACGAACATGAGACCCCTGGAAACAAGCAGGGAAACCCTTGGCAACGAGCATGGAACCCAGAGCATGAAACCCCTGGCACCAAGCAAGGAAACCCCCTGGCAACGAACATGAGACCCCTGGCAGTGAGCAGGGAAACCCTTGGCAATGAGCATGAGACCCCTGGCAGCGAGCAGGGAAACCCCTTGGCAACGAACATGAGACCGCTGGCAGCGAGCAGAGAAACCCCATGGCAACAAACATGAGACCCCTGGAAGTGAGCAGGGAAACTCCATGGCAACGAACATGAGACCCCAGGCAGCAAGCAGAGAAACCCTTGGCAACGAGCATGGAACCCAGAGCAAGAAACCCCTGGCAACGAGCATGAAACCCCTGGCAATGAGCAGATAATTTAAAGGTAATTCGAAGCCTTACTTTTGGGCATAATTTGTAAGTGGCATTATTGTGTGTGGCGCATACCTGTGTGGCATAACGTGTAATAGGCATTACGGTGTGTGGCATAACGTGTAATGGGCATTATGGTGTGAGGCATAATGTATAATGGGCATTACTGTGTGTGGCATAACGTGTAATGGGCATTACGGTGTGTGGCATAATGTGTAATGGGCATTATGGTGTGTGGCATAACGTGTAATAGGCATTATGGTGTGTGGCATAATGTATAATGGGTATTACTGTGTGTGGCATATTGTGTAATGGGTAATATGGTGTGTGGCATAATATATAATGGGCATTACTGTGTGTGGCATATTGTGTAATGGGCACTATGATGTGTCATTGTGTAATGGGCATTGCAGTGTGTGGCATTACGGTGTGCAGTATAATGTATACTGGGCATTACTATAAGGATGAAAAATGACAAATATTGCTAGGAACATGAATCAGGTTTTAATTTTTCTGTGGTGGCCAATGTCTGGGCATGAAGGTTGCAAAACTGAGGTATAAGGTAGTCTTCCTGCAATACTACACCTCTTACAGCGAGTTTGCGTCCCTTACAGCGAGGTCACACCTGGTTTCTTTATTCTTACATGGGAAGTCTTTCTTCTTACAAAGGTGCACCGCCCACTGCAGCCCCTCCCACATTACCCACTGCTGCCCACCCGCGGGAGTTCCTGAACCTATTTTACTATAAAAATAGAAGTGGGTTCAGGTGTACTGGAAATACTGTAGTTAGCCACAGACTTGCAACTACAGGCATGGCTGGTATCAATATACTTTGCTGATGGCATCCAGAGACACAAAATCTGGATGTACACAAAATCAGAGCTGGCAGGGTAAATTCACAGGGACTTGGCAGGAGCCTGGACAAGGACACGGAGTATGGATACAGGATGGCAGGTACAGGGCAGAATCCAACAGGGCACAGGTGTAGGATTGGCAGGGATAGCACACTGAGGACTGAGGCAGGATACAAGGATATGAGAACACAATGACAGGGCACAGGAACAAACTGGGAACTGTATGGAGACCGTGTGACGAGATCACTAGAGTCAGGAACTAGGGAATATCACAGGCAGGCAGCAACTGACCAGAATCCCTAATGAAAGGGAGACAGACCAATCACAGGAGACATCAGGCTGAGGTCAGGTAACAAGGTATTCCAAACCGGTGTGCTGCTGCACGTAGCAGCCAGCATCTAAGTTGCTAGGAGACAGCGGGAATACAGTCAGGAAAGAGTTGTATTTACGTGACTCTATGTGCTGCTTCTAGTACAATTTATTACTTTTAAAAATGCATTTTAAAATGATATAAACTTCAAGAATTTCATGTTAACGAGATTTTAAGAAATAGGGATTTTCTGAATTCTTTAGGAAGAGTCGTTTGGAAATTCTCCTTAATAAGGGTTAGTGTATAATAGTTGAGGACATTGAAAAAGTCTTGAGGATGTACAACTAAATTTTTTACTAATTAAAGTATATTTTCCCTATGTTTTGTACAGCTAATTGATGGGGTTGTTTTTTTTAAAGTTGTTCTTTTCAGACAGGATAATTTTGTATTTTTTTTATATTCTGTGGAACAAAATGTAAATCACCGGATAAACCAACAGGCTGATCAGGCTGCAGCTTAGGGCACAGGAGTTTGGGGGAACTGCGGGAAACAGGAGATTTATCCATAGCGGTGAGCACAATGTATTTGGGAGAGGGACAGATGGACCCATTATGGAGTGCAGGCCCGCATATTGGCCCGCATATCTGACCCTCTATCTACATTAAGAGATCCGTTCTTTGCTGGTGAAACATTTCTGTTATATAGGGAACAAATTACTGATGTAGAAATCAACTTTTAATCGTTACTCCCAACATTCAAGCTTTATTAATCAGGGTACACCTCCGTAAGAGAGTTATATCAAGCTGAAGGTGTGGCCGCGTCATGCCCTAATCCACCCCCGCAGTACCACACACACCAGTGACAGGTGTGCGCGGTACACGCTCAGTACTGTTATATATAGTAACATCCTGGCAGTGTCCTAAAATCAGCTTCGGTCAAGATAGCTACGAGCTCTGCTTTAATTAATCCAGGACTTTTAACACTTTGCAAAATGAGTAACATTATGTAAGTAAGCAACACTTTGCATTTAGATGGTGACGCACATGGAAATATGGCTGAATTATTCCCATTTATGTTTATATACACGGATGAAATGCAGCGGGGGGAGGTGCGGGAAGAGATGTGACAGCACCGGAAAAAACTGCCACGTTTTATCGTCCCAAAAAATAAACTGTCCAACGCTGTTTGCCGGACAGCTGCCTGTTCTATATATAATCCGATCAGCCCCCATGAATAATGGTCATGCGTCTGCCGCTCCACCTTACTGACTTACAAGCAGATCAGCAGAAGATTTACATTCCTGTCCATGTTCCAAAAGGAACGGTTTGAAGGCTCAGGTGCTCTCGCCTGAGACTCCGGAAGGGAACGCTGTCAGACGGAGATTTGGAGGAGAGATCTCCCAGCAACAGTCCGCACCTGACAGATGGACGGGCGCAGATGATAAACAGGAGCCCGACCTGCTCCCCGCTCACGCTGAAACACGATTACCTCTGGCTGTTGCTTTTCTTGGCAAGAGAATCATCTTGTTCTCCAAACAGCAGAAGGTTTCACGGGCTCAGGAATTACAAAGCGTGATTGAACAATTGCTGCTTTATCGGTCACCTGTGCGAGGAACCTGCAGCTCTTACATTCGGGTATACAGTAACTAACATGACAATTCCCGGAGACGGAGATTAAATAAAAATAGATTTGAAAACTTCACTTTAAAAGTACAAATATTTCCACAATTATTCTTCTGACCGATTACAGTGTATGGGCACATTCTGAGCACAGGGAAACAGAATAAAGTATAGGGACTATGAAATACACTGCAGGCCGCTCAGACTTCGTGGTCGTGCTGTTGTGGATTATTGGGGAATTGCACATTTTAGGGGCCTGGATTACCCATTTGTATGGACGGGAACACAAACCAGTATCTTGCCTACGGATGCAGAGTCTTAATCAGTCTCTGGCCGCTACTGTTCTGTAAATACATCTCCGGTTACTTATGGTGCCAATATTAGGGACTAGGCCAGAAGGAGCTGGGGACACAACAACCGCACAAGTCATAAATTTGGGAGGACGGTGCCGACACGGGGCAGAAGATTGCCCTGCTAAGGCACTGCTAATGGTGGAGCCATTTTGTTGGCTGAACCAATATTGGGCATAGCTGGATTATCTGTTAGGCAGCCTAAGCTCTGGCCTAGGGCCCAGTGGGCACTGTGGGGCCCATATTACCCTAACACCTTAGAAGAGTGCCACAGGTACGCACATACCAGTCAGAACACAACAGCGCTCCCGTTTCCTGCAGAAATGCATCAATATCACGTGAAAGAGATAACTGGTAACAATGGGAATATCTTTATTTTACCCATATACCCCACAAGCACCGACTCTCCTCATACCACAATATCCGGATCATTACCTTATATAGCGTAGCCTGTGTTTCATAATAAGAGAGTATGGGCTCCGTGGCCTGGTAGAAGATCTGCAGCCTCCTCTTGATGGTGTCTGTACAGACGTCGGTCCGATGGGCGCTCTTATTCCTCCTGACAAGCCGCGTGGTCATGCATTCCGCAGAACAGTCCAGGTACAGCACAAGGTTTGGTTTAGTCAGCTGACAAGGCAAAGAATCAGACACACAATGGCATGAAAAACGCTGAATTGTGAGGTCATCGCGGCCAACACCACCATATAGAATAACTAAACATAGCCTACGACAAGATCATTCCGATATAACATACATCTTTATCGTAGCATACTGTGGACGTAAAAGCAGAAAGCGCGGAAAACATTTGGGGCTAGATTTACTAAGTGGAGCTTTTCAAAGCCGCTGCGCTTTCGACGGTTTCAGACGCTGGATATGAAAGGGCAATAGCTATAATAATTTTTAAATGGTTTATACCATAAAGTAATGTAATAACACAAAGATATCAAACGCCCAGCCTTCCTCGCCTACCCTCGCAGCGCAGCAATAGCGGCCTCATCCTACAGCCTTCTACCTATGTGACATTAATACAAATGATTCCTTGTGTCACCGGATAACTAATGGTCAGTCGCCGTCTGCTGGGACATTTGTCACCTGTGTGCTGGGTCAGCGGCTGCTAAGGTTTCTTGTGACCTCTCAAACCCCTTCTCCGATTCTTATGGCGCACAGGCCCTGGCGAGTACGTTTATGTTACCTGAAAGCCTCATACCACTGGCGTTATGTTAGGAAGTATAAATGTAAGCGCAAACGTGTGAGCCTGTATTTGTGGCTGAGGTCAGCCTTTGTGAATGCACATGGAACCAAGGCGTGTGCACATGGAACCAAGGCGTGTGCGGGAACAATGCATGCAAAGGTAGCGCAACAGGACAGCGGCACAGACACCAGTGGGAAATGGGAAAGCAACACAATCGTGTCCATTTTTAATACCCATTTGCATGCATTGTACTACAATCAAAAACACTAGTATACTACACGCAATCAGTGCCAGTGGGTATGAGGTGTTAGAAACTCGTTTGTCATATGCCTTCACACAGCAAGTAGCGTAAGTACTGCGTTACTATCACACAAGCACTGATACTGCAGAGTTTATATTACGCATCAGTGCTCGTGTGACAAGAACTCAGTACTTACACTGCCTTCTATGTCCTGACAAATGGAGCAGATACAGGAAGAGTCAAATTCATGTAGTCAATGTACAAGGGCGCACAAGTTAAGTATGTGACATTACCCAAATCCGATCGGTAGTATAGGCGTGAGTTGGCGAGGAGACGGTGTATCAGAAGAGGGGCTGGCTCTTTTATGCTTCATATTTTCAAATAAAGACTGAATGGAGATCCATTTAAACTTTATAATACCCACTACAGACATGTAACTGCCTTGGGTTTCCTCCGGGTTTTCCGGTTTCCCCCCACAATCCAAAAACATACCGCTAGGTCAATTGGATTCTGACAAAAAGTAAATACAGCAGTATGTACTAGGCTCTCTTCCTGGGAGTTCTAACCAGTGTCTTTCCTTTTATACTGTAAGTCAGATGTGCTGTATCCCATAGTAACCAATCCCATGTTTGCTTTCATTAATATAACTGGTGCTATCCTGATCACAGCTGCCACTGCCAGTTACAGTCTCACAGTGTAATTACATAAGTCTGAAAATGCAAATTATTTGACAGAGTTCTATTCCCTTAAATCAGGGGTGGGGAACCTCCAGCCCGCGGGCCGTATAAGGCCCGCAAAGCCGTTTGTTCCGGCCCACCCGCTGTTGTATGTCAGTGAGACACGCCGCTGCTGACAGGGCACGTCTCAGCTGTCCGGGCAGGGAGGAGAGCGCAGCTATGTCCAGCGGCATCGGTGGGTATGATCTCAAACCAGCCGCCGATTCATGAGCCAATTAGAGCTTGCGGAACGGCAGCCAATCAGGAGCCACCGCTACCGGTCGGCGAGCTCTGATTGGCTCACGAACCGGCAGCTGGTTTGAGGTCCTACACGCCGCTTCCACCGCCCGACATAGCTGCACTCTCCTCCCTGCCCCGACCCCTGACACACACCACAGCCGGAAGGAGCATTATGGGGCAGGAGAGGCGCACGGTGTGCTCTCCTCTCCTCCCCTGACACACAGCAGCAGCAGTAGTAGTGGTGAGCAGCACAGTGGGGTGGAGGGCATGTGTGGGGCAATGTGTATCTGGCACTGTGGGGCATTTGTGTATTTGGCACTGTGGGGCAATGTGTATCTGGCACTTTGGGGCATTTGTGTATCTGGCACTGTGGGTCATTTATACACCACTAGTATGGGGTGGAGGGCATGTGTTGGTCATTTGTGTATCTGGCACTGTGGGGCATATGTGTATCTGGCACTGTGGGTCATTTGTGTATCTGGCACTGTGGGTCATATGTGTATCTGGCAATGTGGGGCATTTGTGTATCTGGCACTGTGGGGCAATGTGTATCTGGCACTGTGGGTCATATGTGTATCTGGCACTGTGGGGCAATGTGTATCTGGCACTTTGGGGCATATGTGTATCTGGCACTGTGGGTCATTTGTGTATCTGGCACTGTGGGTCATATGTGTATCTGGCAATGTGGGGCATTTGTGTATCTGGCACTGTGGGGCAATGTGTATCTGGCACTTTGGGGCATATGTGTATCTGGCACTGTGGGTCATCTGTGTATCTGGCACTGTGGCGGCATATGTGTATCTGGCACTGCACTGGCATATGTGTATCTGGCACTGCACTATTGGGGGCATATGTGTATCACGTCCCATTTTAATTGGCTACACCCAGTACCACTAAGGGGCATCACTACTGGGGGGCAGGCTAATTTTTAAGTTGATAATTTTTGTATGGCCCCCGAAGGATTTTATAAATATCCAAATGGCCCTTGGTAGAAAAAAGGTTCCCCACCCCTGCCCTAAATGAAGATGGTTTTCTATGATGGTGGAGGAGGCTGTCTGCTCTGGCTGCAGGACTGAGCTGTATGGAGAATCTCTCCCGGATTAGGACAAATCTGCTCCATGCGCCGGAGGCTCTGATAAGTCTCCATGTGTGAAACTGAAGGTTTTAAGTATCGCACAGTCTGAGATTTGACTGAAGGTGGAACGAACGGAACTTATCCTGGTGTGAAATGTGTTTTCTTATTCCACTCGGCTACCTAGCTGCCTGCAAAGTGCACCAGACGCTGTCAGTGTATAAATCGTGATGGTAATAACCTGATGAAACAAACGCACACAGGAAGCATCGTGCCGGCACGCAGGGTGTGATCACAGGGCATGCCGCTCTGCGGAAGATGTGCTGCAATCTGCACACATCCCAGTCATGTACTGATGTCACATACAGACCTCACAATATCCACTGCATACAATACGGATTGCGGCAGCTGAGATATTGGGGAGCACACGCACCCACATAACCCACAGAGCTGACACTTATGCCTGTGATTTGGTAGCCTAGCCCCGGCAGACCACAATGGTCCAGATTTGCCCCGGGTGGGCAATACTGTCGCATAGTGGTTAGCATTGCTGCCTGTTAGCACTTAAGAGTTTGTATGTTCTCTCCGTGTTTGAGTGGGTTTCCTCTGGGTGCTCCGGGCTCCTCCCACACTCCAAACACATATTGGTAAGTTTGGCAGCTAACACAATCAACACTAGTGTGTGAGTCTGTGTGCGTGTTTGGGTATATAGAGTGTAAGCTCCAATGGGGCAGGGACTGACGTGAATAACATTCTCTGTATAGTGCTGTATACATTGCTGGTGCTAGATAATTAAACAATAATAATAATAATAATAATAGTTAGAGGCATGCAGAGACTCCACAAAGAAATTGTCAGGAAATCAGCGGGATAACTGCCTGGACCAACAGTGGAGAGTCTGTGGATTCCTGGGGTTCCAATCGGTCGCCCTCCTCTAGCCATAAACAAAGGGGAGGGGGAAGGGGGGGGGGGGGGCGAGACACATTTGTGGCACAGCCGCACATGCCAGTGCATATATATGTAATGTATAATGATTTTGTCAGACCCAGTTGGAACTTGCCCGGGTAGAGCTTCTAGGAGACAATAGGGGTTTTGTAGCCGGTGGTCACCCAACCTTAGTACCCACCAATTCCTCGTAGTAACCACAGCCACAGACAATTAGCTAATGTCTGACCACAGGGCCACGGATGTATCTCACCATTAATACTGACCTTGCATTCAAACGCTTCGGCCTGTTTGATCTCCCTGGGGAACCCCTGCAGCAGGAAGCCCTTGCAGCTCCCGAGTGAGGAACTGATGGCGTCATTCACGATTTCCAGTATGATGTCCTGTGGCAGAGAAACACCGTATGAGACATCCACGCAGCTGACGAGTAGTCTCCATGAGAGTCGCCCCACACACAATGGTTCTATCCAAGACGTGATCATATCATACTTGCCTACCTAACCCTCTCCATGAGGGAGAAAATGCTCTGTTCCTGGACTTTCCTGATAATGTATGATTGCCATCACCTGTGGTGAAACACCTTTCTTATCAATTACCTAGCTCACCACAGGTGATGGCAATCATACATTACCAGGAAAGTCCAGGAACAGAGCATTTTCTCCCTCATGGAGAGGGTCAGGTAGGCAAGTATGGATCATATTAGATGAGAGCCTACAATCATTGCCATGCACACGACATACAAAGATCTTCTAGAAGGACAATCCAGTATGTATAGACCATTTGCGCATTCCCACCACGTGGGTCATTCACCTTCTGCAATTCACGATGAGCTGAAGCCTGCAGTCAGAACTGGTTCAATGGACTGGAGATAGCCGAGATTCTAAAGCTTGTGGACATATATGATAAATACTTGCATGACGGAGGTGAGTACATGGAGAAATAAACTAAGGTACTATAGGGGAGATGTATCGAGTCTTGGAGTGTGGAGGAGTTGCCCAAAGGTATGTTGAGCCAGCTGACCCTATCTTACCACAGGACAGTATTAGGAAGTAACGTATTTCCACCATAATAGACCATGCAAACCAAATGTGCAAGTCATCCTATTACCAAACAAGATTATGCATATAACCATTTGTATCAGTGTCACTATTACTACAGATGAACAGTGTGAACGGACTGAAACTTGATATAAAAGGCAAGTTACAAATACAACTACATGGTATAAAATGGACTTTGGTAGAAGGACACTTGTTTAGTGCGTACAATGGCTAATGCCAACTGACCAGTGATATATCCTCTACTGTGTGTATAAGATGTGACCGTCACTACTGTCACCGTCCAGGATTTATAAATCAGTCATTGTGTAATAGAGACATTTCCAGTGCAGAGATGCTGCATTATAACCAGGCTCAGTACCGGTGTCAGTATGGGGGCAGCACTGCACAGAGATCTTATAACCAGGCTCAGTACCGGTGTCAGTATGGGGGCAGCACTGCACAGAGATCTTATAACCAGGCTCAGTACCGGTGTCAGTATGGGGGCAGCACTGCACAGAGATCTTATAACCAGGCTCAGTACCGGTGTCAGTATGGGGGCAGCACTGCACAGAGATCTTGCTATACAGACACCTATGGGATGGCTCACAGGCATCTGTGCTGTTATACACCCTGGAAATGACGTTACATACAGATATCTTTGGAAATCAGAGAGAAATGGAACTAAGGAAGACGTTTGGCGTTTCGTACGGTTATGAATTTATCAATCTGGAAATTTCATGCGGGCTGGGGGGAAATGTATCAAGCCTTGGAGAGAGATAAAGTGGAGAAGCTGCCCAAAGCACCCGTCAGATTCTTTATCTAGCACAGGCTCTGAAATGACTGAATCCGACGGGCAACGTCTACACTATATGGGAGATATACCAAAGCTGGAGAGAGATAAAGTACCAGCCAATCAGCTCCTAGCTGCCATGTTACAGGCTGTTTGAAAAATGACAGTTAGGAACTGATTGGCTGGTACTTTATCTCTCTCTCCAGGATTTGATAAATCACCACCTATAACTCTCTCCAAGGCTTGATACATCTCCCCATGGATGCGAAAACACATTTCCAGTCTACGTACCACAGGCACCGGGTCCCCTCGCTCCATGAGATCTTTCATCAGTTTACTTCTCTCTGAAGCCACCGCGAGATCACTCTGCAGTAGATCCCCTATAGACAGGTGCGAGAGTCCGTACTTCTGTGCCAGCTTTTCACACTGGGTTCCTTTCCCAGATCCCGGGCCACCTTCCATGGAAAAGATGGGAAACGATGAGTGAGACAAGCTGCATGGACGGACAGGCCTCTCATACGTCGCTAGAGGAAGGAGCGGGTTAGTAATGAGGTGTGAGGCTCCTGGGCTGGTTGCCACCATCGCTACCCCTGTACCCTACACCACTGACCATCTTACTCACCAATTACACGGGATCAGTGAGATTAGGAACATCAGCGCGTCTTACTATTGGCTGGAGGTTTATTAAAAGAACAGAAAATCTACAATCATGTTCAGACTTCATATAAGAATATGGGGCTTTGCTAAGAGAGGTCAGTTTGCACTTAGGTCAGGGAATACGTCCCCTTACCGATTGTTTTCTGGGTAAAATTCTGACAATGGACCTTATTCTTGATGTATATATTGGATGCACAGTACAACGTCTCTTCTTGTTGGCCAGATGCATTAGCCATGGATACTCTGTATATACTGTCTGTAGCCAATTACACACGGATACAACCTTACAGTGTTGCCAATTTCCATTAAAGTGTCCAACAACATAACATGATGTAACTTGGAGCCATTTACACTGTATATAGGTATAGGATCGTCTTAGGTCACCTCGAAGTATGACTTCTTACAATCACAATTTATTATTAAGACAACACAATCTCCCGTGCTGAGCATTTGTGCAGATATGGCTGCATGCGTTGCCCAACATCACACTAGGATTGTGACCGAATACAACAGATCCTCATTGGTCATGCACACAAAAACAGACAAAAAGAGACAGCTACACTTGCATGCTTCCTGATCGCAGTAGGCCTTCGTATGATGTCTGATAATGACTGAATGACCCCCCCCAGCTTTATCAGTATAGATGAGTATTATGGCCCAGATTTATCAAGCCTTGGAGAGTGATATATTGCACGGTGATAAAGTACCAACCAATCAGCTCCTAGCTGTCATGTTACATGATGTTTGAAGAGAAAAAAATGACAGTTAGGAGCTGATTGGTTGTGCTATTTATCACTCTCCAAGGCTAGATAAATCTGGGCCATGTTTTCCTGTTCATGGACCTAATAACGCTTACAAAGTACACTATTTGAAGGTCTTGCGAGGTGCGCACAACTCACACGCATATGTCGGCAGTCGTTAGGATAAGGGATAGGGAAATATACTGTCAGAACCAGTTGCTGCCTCAGGCAGTAGAATAACGAGGCACAACCCCCGCAGGCGGCCCTGGAATTGGTTAGAAATGTTGGCTACTGTGTATAAATCAAGGAGAACGTTCTGCAGAATATAACGAGTAAGTGATGTGACAAGACGCCGGATTATTGTAACATCTGATGAGGTTGTATCCTTACACTGGTAGTTACGTTGTCAAAACTAAACCTAACAATCAGATGATGCGTGTTGTCTTCTGTGTACAGAGGGTAATTACTGAGGTGGCAGAAAATAACAGGGGAGACACAATGTAATTGTTTTGTGGTCCCCACCTCGCACACACTCTACAATTATGTGACTCATCCACCATCGCACAGGCGTGTAATTACAGTTACACAAACACAGACTTCTCTGCGGTCTACAATATCCAGCACTGTCATTGGGCAGAATAATAGGATTTTGGTTACCTACCGGTAAATCCTTTTCTCATAGTCCGTAGAGGATGCTGGGGTCCACATTAGTACCATGGGGTATAGATCGGTCCACCAGGAGCCATTGGCACTTTAAGAGTTTGAGAGTGTGGGCTGGCTCCTCCCTCTATGCCCCTCCTACCAGTCTAGAAACTGCCCGAGGAGACGGACATCCTCGAGAGAAGGATTTAACACAGATAGTGGTGAGATTCATACCAGCTCACACATACAAGGCACATCAAGCTAACTAGCTTGAAACATCAGCAACGGCTGAACAAGATTACTTACCAAGTAACAATGCAGTACATAACTAAAACGAAGTTGTACTGAACCAAATAACAATTGCAGGAAAACGAAACGGGGCGGCCACCCAGCATCCTCTATGGACTACGAGAAATGGATTTACCGGTAGGTACCAAAATCCTATTTTCTCTTACGTCCTAGAGGATGCTGGGGTCCACATTAGTACCATGGGGATGTACCAAAGCTCCCAGAACGGGAGGGAGAGTGCGGAGGCTCCTGCAGAACTGATTGACTGAACTTCAGCTCTTCAGAGGCCAAAGTATCAAACTTGTAGAATTTAGCAAACGTGTTCGACCCAGACCAAGTTGCTGCTCGGCAAAGTTGTAACGCCGAGACACCCGGGCAGCCGCCCAGGAAGACCCCACCTTACGAGTAGAGTGGGCCTTAACAGATTTTAGACACAGCAATCCTGCCGTAGAATAAGCATGCTGGATAGTGAACCTAATCCAGCGAGAAATAGTCTGCTTAGAAGCAGGACACCCAATTTTCTTGGGATCATACAGGACAAACAGAGAGTCCGACTTTCTGTGACGAGAAGTTCTCTTCAGATATATCTTCAGAGCCCTTACAACATCCAAGGACTTTGATGTAATTGAGGAGTCAGTAACCACTGGCACTACAATAGGTTGGTTGATATGAAATGCCGACACAACCTTCGGTGGAAACTGCTGACATGTCCGGAGCTCAGCTCTATCTTCGTGGAAGATCAAGTAAGGGCTTTTACAGGATAAAGCCCCCAAATTCGGACACACGTCTAGCAGAAGCTAAGGCCAACAACGTGACCGCCTTCCATGTAAGAAATTTGAGCTCAACCTCCTGTAGAGGCTCAAACCAATCCGACTGGAGGAACTGCAACACCACGTTAAGGCCACAAGGCGCCGTAGGCTGTACAAAGGGAGGTTGGATGTGCAGAACTCCCTTCGAAAAAGTCTGAACCTCAGGGAGGGCAGCCAATTGTTTCTGAAAGAAAATGGATAGGGACGAAATCTGGACCTTCACAGATCCTAACCTCAGGCCCATATCCACACCTGCCTGCAGAAATAGGAGAAAACGTCCGAGTTGAAACTCCACCGTAGGGAACTTCTTGGATTCACACCAAGAGACATATTTTTTCCAAATACGATGGTAATGTTTAGACGTTACCCCTTTCATAGCCTGTATCAGGGTAGGAATGACCTTCTTCGGAATGTCCTTCCGAGCAAGTATCAGGCGCTCAACTTCCATGCCGTCAAACGTAGCCGCGGTAAGTCTTAATAGGCGAACGGCCCCTGCTGCAGCAGGTCCTCCCGAAGAGGAAGAGGCCTCGGCTCTTCTTGCAGTAGATTCAGAAGGTCTGCGTACCAAGCCCTTCTTGGCCAGTCTGGGGCAATGAGGATCGCTTGAACCCTTGTTCTCCTTATGAGCTTTAGGATTCTTGGGATGAGTGGAATGGTGGAAACACGTACACTGACTGGAACACCACGGAGACACCAGGGCGTCCACTGCCACTGCCTGTGAGAGGCCGTCATGTCTATTTGGGGTAATCCCCAAAGGTCCGTTATTTCCTCGAACACCTCCGGATGGAGACCCCACTCCCCTGGATGGAGATCGTGTCTGCTGAGGAAGTCTGTTCCCAGTTGTCTACTCCAGGAATGAAGATGACTGACAGCGCCAATGCGTGCTTTTCTGTCCAGAGGAGTATTCTTGTCACCTGACATTGCGGCTCTGCTCTTCATTCCGCCTTGTCGGTTTATGTAAGCCACTTTTGTTACGTTGTCCGACTGCACTTGAATGGCCCGATTCCTTAGAAGAGGGGTGGCTTGAAGAAGACCGTTGTAGACGGCTCTTAGTTCCAGGATGTTGATGGGCAGGCCGGCTTCCAGGCTTGACCACTCTCCTTGGAAGGTTACTCCTTGAGTGACTGCTCCCCAGCCCCGAAGGCTCGCATCCGTGGTTAGAAGGACCCAGTCCTGAATCCCAAACCTGCGGCCCTCCAGAAGGTGAGGCAATTGGAGCCACCAGAGGAGTGAAATCCTGGCCCTTGGCGACAGACGAATTCTCTGGTGCATGTGGAGATGAGATCCTGACCACTTGTCCAGAAGATCCAGTTAGAAGGTCCGAGCAGGAGGGGCATAGAGGGAGGAGCCAGCCCACACTCTCAAACTCTTAAAGTGCCGAAGGCTCCTGGTGGAACAGTCTATACCCCATGGTACTAATGTGGACACCAGCATCCTCTAGGACGTAAGAGAAATAGGGGTTTAGTTTGAGAAACCGGAGTGCGATCATTTGTATAACGTTTTGTGACTGCATTACATAGAATGGGAGGAAGACACAGGTAAAGGTTGTGTGTAGGTGATACCTCATTTCTATCAACTAGCAGAACTATGGGGGAGAGCTATCCCCAAGCAGTCAGCGCTGTACCTGGCCCACACTCAGTATCCGGGTATAGGCAGATTCACTGTCACTTTCCAACACAGCAGGCTGAGGTCTGGGCATTTCTTTAATACACAGGTAAGGTCATCTAATTTGCTGGGTCACTGGTTAGCTCACTGTTTCCAGAGTCAGAAATATTGAAAACACCTGTTCATGGCTTCTGAGGTTTGGCGATGTGACCTGCGTGGTGGGTAGCAGGACAAGGAGGCACCCGGTTTTTGCACATCCCTCTCCCACACGTACGTGATGTCACACAACAAGCACATGTGTGTGTGGGGAGGGCAGGAAAATGGGCACCCTGCAGCACCATGATGATGAACATTCACTGGGAACCCTGATACTGACCATCTGCTGGGTATGTTGATGATGATGATGACCATTGCAGCTGCTGACGACAATGAATATCTGTTGAACATACTGATGATAACCATTACTAGTGATGATAATGAGGATGGTGATGACCCAGCTACTGGGCATGTTGAGGATGACCACTGCAGGTGATGATGATGATCATCTACTGGGCTGGTCGATGATGATGACCATTGCTGGTGATGATGATGACAATCTACTGGGCTTGTCGATGATGACCATTGCTGGTGATGATGATGACCATCTACTGGGCTTGTCGATGATGACCATTGCTGGGTATGTTGAAGATTATGACGACCATTGCGGCGGATGCCGCTGATGATGACGAATATCTGCTGGACATGCTGATTATGAACATTACTGGTGATGATAATGACCATCTACTGGGCTTATCGATGATGACCATTGCTGGTGATGACCATCTACTGGGCTTGTTGATGATGACCATTGCTGGTGAAGATGAGGATGACCATCTGCTGGGCATGTTGACGATGATCATTGCTGGTGATGGTGATGACATTTACTGGGCTTGTTGATGATGACCATTGCTGGTGATGATTATGACTATCTGCTGAGCATGTTGAAGATGACCATTGATGGTGGTGGTGATGAGCATTATGATGATGACCATTGCTGGCTATGTTGATGACAGCCATGTGCTGACTATATTTATGATGATGACTACAATTTGCTAGGTATGTGGATGACAACTATCTGCTGAGTATTTGATGACCTTTTGCTGGGTAACTTGACAATGACCATCTGCTGGGTAACTTGATGATGACCACTTTCAGGATATTTTGATGATGATCATTTGTGGGGTAGGAAAATGGTGGCCATTTGCTGTACAGTAGAAGGTGGCCATATTCTGGGTAGTAAAATGGCTGTTATTATTTTCTGACATTTGCTGTGCTATATTATGCTGTTTATTCGGTAAAGGGATCTTTTTTTCAAAAAACAAACACGCAGACACACCCCAAATAAAGCACACTCGCTACTTTCCGTAACTATAACCAACAGTCTCGCCCGTGAAATGCTTTGTTCCCAGGAAGATTTCCCCCTGTGCATTTGGCGATTACAGGGAATGCCGCTGTTATAACAATGAATGAACCTTTTTGTGATAATTTCATGGACTAGTCAAGTAATTATCGAATATCAGGTGAGTACGACATAATAAATGTATCTAAACTAACATTATTTAATTCTCATAAAACTTCACCAAAGTATTTGATGTTACCTCATTTTTGGGAAAAATTACATGAAAAATACAAGTTTTGCCAACGTGAATAGAGAATATATATTTCCCTAAAACAAAGTGTTGGAGATAAAAACTGAATTTGCTGTATACAAAAACAAGACCGACATGAATCCTCGCCCCATAAAGCGGCCCAATCAGAAGTAACAGCGTGACGGCAGCCAAACGGAAGCGGTGAGTGTTCCGCGCAGCTATACTCCCAGGAGGTAAATTAATATTCAGAAATTTATATTGTTGTTCCCGTGAAAAAAATCCAATTATAAGATGCAGCCACTGGAAAGATTCTTCAATTAATAATGTCTGCAGCCCAGACCACTGGCACGTGTGCTAAATTACTTCTTATTGGCTTTCTTTTTATCACTGACATTTATCATTCTAAATAAAACACTCAGAGAGATACAGGGCAGGACGTTCTGTGGTCAGCATCGCTCAATGAGACACTTCTACTAGTCCTTCTTCTGAGAAAGTCCAAGGGACAGTGGAATCGATCATCCAATAAACTTCTTTGGGGTCTAAATTTGTATTAGTCTGTAGGTGTAATCCATGCTTGGCCACAGGTGACTTCATTAGCATCTCAGCCAATTTAATTTAGCCATCTGTGGTGAGCCACGGATATACAGTACCTATAACCTGGACTGCTGGGTGCCTTGAGGACCACGCTTGAGAACCTCTGACTTTACCCGTGTCTTGCCTAACTAGCCTCTTATGGGTCTTAATCCTGCTCTGGCCATTATGCAAGGACCCAAAGCTCTGAAGCGCTATTTTGCATGATGTGTAGAAACTACTTCCCAGCATCTTCAGTGTGAAGAGAAATATATATAGGTGCGCTATCAATTGCAGCTGGTACGGGGGTGGTGAAGTCCCCGAATTATGGTAGAATAAAACAAACAGGATTTTACCAGCGCTTGCTGTCATGAAACAAATGAAAAAATTGTCTGAGCGGTTTAGATAAAAAGAATTGTACACATTTATTTAAAAAAACACTTAACACATTTTAAAACTAAAATGTAAAGGCCATATAAACAACCTGCATGGGTATCATATTATACTGGGTTTTCATATGGGCTGGCTAGGATTCACTCTGACAGGAAAAGTCACCGGGTAATACCTCCTTAATCGGCTATTAGCAAATTCCGATGTTTTTGCAGTAGGAGTGTCCTCAGTGATAAGGTGGTGAGGGTCCACTTTATATGGAAATCCGGAATTAATCTGGTTCCAAATCAGCCACAGCACAGATGAAGGCCGAGGATAAATTCCAAAGGCAAGAGTGACCAAAAAAATGCCAGCAGTCCAGCGATCCCAAAAGCAGGTATACACAAAGCAAAGAGCTTGCTATGTGTATACCTGCCTTTGGGATCGCTGGACTGCTGGCTTTTTTTGGTCACTCTTGCCTTTGGAATTTATCCTCGGCCTTCATCTGTGTTGTGGCTGATTTGGAACCAGATTAATTCCGGATCTTCAGTGTGCGCTACACCAGATTTAGTATTCTTTCCAGACAGCCAGGCATCCATTATCTGAGAACGCGTCATTCTGCCCTGGTAAACCCAATGCGAGAAAGATAATTGTGGCAAATACTAAGGTGGTCATTCCGAGTTGTTCGCTCGCAAGCTGCTTTTAGCAGCTTTGCACACGCTAAGCCGCCGCCTACTGGGAGTGAATCTTAGCTTGTCAAAATTGCGAACGAAAGATTAGCAGAATTGCGAATAGACACTTCTTAGCAGTTTCAGAGTAGCTCCACACTTACTCGGCATCTGCGATCAGTTCAGTGCTTGTCGTTCCTGGTTTGACGTCACAAACACACCCAGCGTTCGCCCAGACACTCCTCCGTTTCTCCAGCCACTCCCGCGTTTTTCCCAGAAACGTTTGCGTTTTTTCACACACACCCATAAAACGGCCAGTTTCCGCCCAGAAACACCCACTTCCTGTCAATCACATTACAATCACCAGAACGAAGAAAAAACCTTGTAATGCCGTGAGTAAAAAACCTAACTGCATAGTAAATTTACTTGGCGCAGTTGCACTGCGGACATTGCGCATGCGCATTAGCGACTAATCGCTCCGTTGCGAGAAAAAAATAACGAGCGAACAACTCGGAATGACCCCCTAAGAGTGTAAAAATTATGTAGGGGGTAAGGTCAGATTGATTGTTTTCAAAAAGGATAAAAAAATAATAATACTTTTTATATAGAAGGTTTAAGATAAGTGTATTCAATTTGTTCCGCTTAGACACACAGTAAAGAGGGCAGCGCCTGTCTCCCAACCCCCCCCCCCCACCCCCCCCCTCCCCGTGGTCACTAATCCTGTATCTGCTCTGTAATATATTCTAAATATTATCCCTTAAGCTCATTTTTATCCTTGCCATCTGCCTGTGGTTCTGCTACCTGAAATATAGGTTGTTGCTTGTGGATTTTACCAGTAATGTCATTCTCACTAGCATTATTTACCATTGTAATGCCAACTGACCTAAAAAAAAAGTACTGTCTCTGGTTTCAGCAAAGTGACTCAGAAGAGTAAAATAAACTGGACTATAAATGAGCAATTATGGGGAAAAAAGTTTATTTGTGACAAATAATAAAAACGCAAATCTGCTCATGGTGACGGCGGCCATTTTGTAGTCTGAACCAATTCCTTTTGTATGCGAATAGTCCCTAGTGAATGACTAGACTGCATTTTCATTGAATTCAGGTTAATATTAGCATTGCCTCATACCTCAGTGTTGTCACTAGTCCAGTGTTTCACAAACCCGGTCTCCATGGCCCACTCAGGGATATTCCTGCTTCAGCACAGGTGGGTAAATCAAACTGTCTGAGGTAATAATTAACCACCTGTACCTATGCATGAATATCCTTAGTATCTGGACTGTGAGTGGGCCGTGAGGACCTGGTGTGGGAAACACTGGACTAGTCCCTAATGAATGGATTGGCTGCATTATCAAAAATATTGGTTCGTGACACAAAATGGCTGCCTCCACGGTGAAAGACCGGTACAGTATTAAAATAACTCCTGTCACATAAAATGGGAGGAACTGCATGAGGGTGTATCGGAGGGGGGCAACCTCAAACCTCCAAGACGGAATACATGTGGATGATTATTGCTGCTGTTTGCCCCTGGGCCACTGTCAGCCCTCTTCTGCTCCCACCATTTTATGTATGTACATTCAGTGATCTATTATGTATTAATACACAATATATGTATATTTATACCAGTAATAGATTCCCAGCGGCACTGTGTAACCAACTGCTTTGTATGAATATTTTACTTATACCCGGCACAGCGCCAGACCGAAGTAGTGTCCTCTGTACATGTATGATACAAACCTCACAGTCTCAGAGGACGTATAATTATTAGGATTATGGAAAGGATAAGATGTTATCTGGTAATTAAGCAGTGATTTGTCTGCAGGCACCGTGTCCCTGTCACTGCCGCTCAGGGGCAGATGCGCCGCAGTCTTCAGCGACTATAGAGTCTGCATAAGGGGTCATTGGGCCTGATTCAGCGTGACTGTGCCTTTATACTAATGCCGAGACTTACGGATTTCATTCAGAGGTGCCTGCCGGCTGTGAGGTGTATGTACTAAGCTTTGGAGAGCGATAAAGTAGAGAGAGAGAGAGATAAACTACCTGCCAATCAGCTCCTAACTGCCATGTTATAGGCTGTGTTGGAAAAATGACAGTTAGGAGCTGATTGGCTGGTGCACTCTCTCTACTTTATCTCTCTCCAAGGCTTTAGTGCACTGCACCAGCCCTTTGGAGGCACAGAATTCCAGGGGATATGTGGCCACAGGTGTCAGTGCAACTGCGGCAAATTTTGTTCACCACCACACGCCCGCATCTGACTAGCCACCACCTACAAACGGCCAATGAAATTCCACTTCTCTGTGCCGAAGTCTGCACTGTGTCTCCCCGGCAGTGACCATTGGGACATATGCGCAGACTGAAAACATCAGCCGCTTGCGTCTGAAGCCACAACTGTGCCCACTGCAGATTATCCGCGTTCATATCTGCGTTCCATCTCCTGCGCTCAGAGACGGAATAAGTACAAGCTGCTGCTGAGCTGAGGTTCTGTTGTAGTAAAACCCATTAATAGTAACTGGAAATCCCACTTCAGAGGCTTTTGTAACAGGGCCCTGGCTTCAGAGGAGAAGCAGCCAAGCCCCCAAGATGGCGAGACCACACTCGCCCCAGATCCTGCTAAGTAAGGGGGCAAATATGCCAATCCTAGACGCGTAATTCTCAGCATTTTATGAGGGAGCAAATAGCCCCCATCTTCTGCCATCTGCATCTTATCACTGGGCTTCTCCGGGAGATATTATTACGGTAGGTATGTATGACTACTTATCTGACATGGCCAGAAGCATTACCTACCCTGTCTCACTGCCTGGGTGTCATCCTAGACTCAGAACCGTCCTGTTACCTGCGTCTAAGAACCACCTAATACACAGGTATGTCTCCCACAATGCACTGCACAAACATTACCTCATGCACTCATCATCTCCCACATGGACTATTGCAACTCTCTTCTTACAGGGCCACCCCATAACAGACAATCCATTCTGAACCCAAAAGCTTCATTCATGTTCCTGGTGAAACATATTTAGTGTATACTGCTGCCCCGCTCGTCCGTATCCTCTGCTGGTCACATGTACTTCCCTGAATCCGACACAAAATACTGCAACCAACATACAGGTCTACTCTAAATTACCTCCCGACTCAGCCCCTCCACCATGCCTCAGGTCTCATATCATGCCTCAGGTCTCATATCATGCCTCATATCAATGTCTTAAGCCTCATATTATGCCTCATGTCTCATATCATAGCTCAAATCAATGCATATGGCCGACGCTTTCCATCTCCCTCTGGAGGCTCATCGGCCGAAGGTAATTTACGAGCAATGTTTGATATTTTCTGGATTTTTTTTTTATTTTTTTACCGTTCGGAAATAGTAATAAATTGTTCATATGCGTTTTATAACAGCGAGCCCATTACATCCGATGTTATTGTCATCTCATTCCATTTTTTTTTTTACCGTTCGGAAATAGTAATAAATTGTTCATATGCGTTTTATAACAGCGAGCCCATTACATCCGATGTTATTGTCATCTCGTTCCATTTATCCATTTCATTAATCTCTTATTTATGAGATTTTATATAGATTTATGAAGTGAATTTTATTGCTGATCATGTTATTAGTACTAGCGGCATGATAATGATGATGGAGCCGTTATACGTCCCCCCCTCATGTTATTAGTACTAGCGGCATGATAATGATGATGGAGCCGTTATACGTCCCCCCCTCATGTTATTAGTACTAGCGGCATGATAATGATGATGGAGCTGTTATACGTCCTCCCCTCCCCCTCATGGTATTAGTACTAGCGGCATGATAATGATGATGGAGCCGTTATACGCCCCCTCCCCCTCATGGTATTAGTACTAGCGGCATGATAAGGATGATGGAGCCGTTATACGCCCCCTCCCCCTCATGTTATTAGTACTAGCGGTATGATAATGATGATGGAGCCGTTATACGTGCCCCCCTCTCATGTTATTAGTACTAGCGGCATGATAATGATGATGGAGCCGTTATACGCCCCCCCTCTCATGATATTAGTACTAGCGGCATGATAAGGATGATGGAGGCGTTATACGTGCCCCCCCCCCATGTTATTAGTACTAGCGGTATGATAATGATGATGGAGCCGTTATACCCCCCATGTTATTAGTACTAGCGGCATGATAAGGATGATGGAGGCGTTATACGTGCCCCATGTTATTAGTACTAGCGGTATGATAATGATGATGGAGCCGTTATACCCCCCATGTCATTAGTACTAGCGGCATAATGATGATGGAGCCGTTGTACACCCCCTCATGTTATTAGTACTAGCGGTATGATAATGATGATGGAGCCGTTATGCGTGCCCCCTCCCCCTCATGTTATTAATACTAGCGGTATGATAATGATGATGGAGCCGTTATACGCCCCCCTCTCATGTTGTTAGTACTAGCGGCATGATAATGATGATGGAGCCGTTATACGTCCCCCCCCTCATGTTATTAGTACTAGCGGTATGATAATGATGATGGAGCCGTTATACGTGCCCCCCCTCTCATGTTATTAGTACTAGCAGCATGATAATGATGATGGAGCCGTTATACGCGCCCCCCTCATGTTATTAGAGCTAGCGGTATGATAATGATGACGGAGCCGTTATACGTGCCCCCCTCTCATGTTATTAGTACTAGCGGTATGATAATGATGATGGAGCCGTTATGCGTGCCCCCTCCCCCTCATGTTATTAGTGCTAGCGGTATGATAATGATGATGGAGCCGTTATACGCCCCCCTCTCATGTTGTTAGTACTAGCGGCATGATAATGATGATGGAGCCGTTATACGTCCCCCCCTCATGTTATTAGTACTAGCGGTATGATTATGATGATGGAGCCGTTATACGTGCCCCCCCTCTCATGTTATTAGTACTAGCGGCATGATAATGATGATGGAGCCGTTATACGCGCCCCCCTCATGTTATTAGTGCTAGCGGTATGATAATGATGATGGAGCCGTTATACGTGCCCCCCTCTCATGTTATTAGTACTAGCGGCATGATAATGATGATGGAGCCATTATACGTGCCCCCTCATGTTATTAGTACTAGCGGCATGATAATGATGATGGAGCCGTTATACGTGCCACCCTCATGTTATTAGTACTAGCAGCATGATAAGGATGATGGAGCCGTTATACCCCCATGTTATTAGTACTAGCAGCATGATAAGGATGATGGAGCCATTATACGCGCCCCCTCATGTTATTAGTACTAGCAGCATGATAATGATGATGGAGCCGTTATATGTGCCCCCCTCATGTTATTAGTACTAGCGGCATGATAAGGATGATGGAGCCATTATATGTGCCCCCCCCATGTTATTAGTACTAGCGGCATGATAATGATGATGGAGCCGTTATATGTGCCCCCCTCATGTTATTAGTACTAGCGGCATGATAAGGATGATGGAGCCGTTATACGTGTCCCCCTCATGTTATTAGTACTAGCGGTATGATAATGATGATGGAGCCATTTTACGTGGCCCCTCCCCCTCGTTATTAGTACTAGCGGCATGATAATGATGATGGAGCCTTTATATGTGCCCCCCATGTTATTAGTACTAGCAGCATGATAATGATGATGGAGCCGTTATACGCCCCCTCATGTTATTAGTACTAGCGGCATGATAATGATGATGGAGCCGTTATACGTGGCCCCCTCCCCCTCATGTTATTAGTACTAGCAGCATGATAATGATGATGGAGCCGTTATACGTGCCCCCCTCATGTTATTAGTACTAGCGGCATGATAATGATGATGGAGCCGTTATACGTGCCCCCCTCATGTTATTAGTACTAGCAGCATGATAAGGATGATGGAGCCGTTATACCCCCTATGTTATTAGTACTAGTGGCATGATAAGGATGATGGAGCCATTATATGTGCCCCCTCATGTTATTAGTACTAGCGGTATGATAATGATGATGGAGCCATTATACGTGGCCCCCTCATGTTATTAGTACTAGCGGCATGATAATGATGATGGAGCCGTTATATGTGCCCCCCCATGTTATTAGTACTAGCAGCATGATAAGGACGATGGAGCCGTTATATGTGCCCCCCTCATGTTATTAGTACTAGCGGCATGATAATGATGATGGAGCCGTTATACGCCTCCCTTCTCATGTTATCAGTACTAGCGGTATGATAATGATGATGGAGCCGTTATACACCCCCTCCCCCTCATGTTATTAGTACTAGCGGTATGATAATGATGATGGAGCCGTTATACGTGCCCCCCCTCATGTTATTAGTACTAGCGGTATGATAATGATGATGGAGCCGTTATACGTGCCCCCCCCTCTCATGTTATTAGTACTAGCAGCATGATAATGATGATGGAGCCGTTATACGTGCCCCCCTCATGTTATTAGTACTAGCGGCATGATAATGATGATGGAGCCGTTATACGTGCCCCCCTCATGTTATTAGTACTAGCAGCATGATAAGGATGATGGAGCCGTTATACCCCCCATGTTATTAGTACTAGTGGCATGATAAGGATGATGGAGCCATTATATGTGCCCTCCTCATGTTATTAGTACTAGCGGCATGATAATGATGATGGAGCCGTGATATGTGCCCCCCATGTTATTAGTACTAGCAGCATGATAAGGACGATGGAGCCGTTATATGTGCCCTCCTCATGTTATTAGTACTAGCGGCATGATAATGATGATGGAGCCGTTATACGCCCCCCTTCTCATGTTATTAGTACTAGCGGTATGATAATGATGATGGAGCCGTTATACACCCCCTTCCCCCTCATGTTATTAGTACTAGCGGTATGATAATGATGATGGAGCCATTATACGTGCCCCCCCCTCTCATGTTATTAGTACTAGCGGCATGATAATGATGATGGAGCAGTTAAACGTGCCCCCCTCATGTTATTAGTACTAGCGGCATGATAAGGATGATGGAGCCGTTATACGTGCCCCCTCTCATGTTATTAGTACTAGCGGCATGATATGGATGATGGAGCCATTATACGCCCCCTCATGTTATTAGTACTAGCGGCATGATAAGGATGATGGAGCCATTATACGCCCCCTCATGTTATTAGTACTAGCGGCATGATAAGGATGATGGAGCCATTATACGCCCCTCCCCCTCATGTTATTAGTACTAGCGGCATGATAAGGATGATGGAGCCGTTATATGTCCCGTCCCCCCATCCCATGTTATTAGTACTAGTACCAGCAGCATGGAATGTGGCCCGTACCCCCATGTGTCACCCTTCTGTTTCCTATAAAGCAGGGATGGGGAACCTTTGGCCCTCCAGCTGTTGTTGAACTACATATCCCAGCATGCCCTGCAACGGTTTTAGCATGGTCAAATAGCAAAACCTTTGCAGGGCATGCTGGTATGTGTAGTCCATCGAGTTCAACCAGTTAATGATCTCCTACACTGTGATATTTTAAAACTAATTGTAACTGTGGTGACTGTTTCGCCGTTATGTCTATTCATCTCTTTTTTGCATGAATTACCCCCATAACCCTGTATATCCCTATCTAGCCCATTCCAGTCCGCCATTACTACTCTCTCAGGCAGGGAATTCCAAATACGAATTCTCCATACTGTGAAGAAACCTTTATGTCTCACATAACTACATCCCAGACAATCTTACAATGGTCTGAACGCTATACAACGTGCTAAGCCGGATCTTGCGGGCTATTCAGAGTTGTTAGCAATAGGGCAAAACCATGTGCACTGCAGGGGGGGCAGATGTAACATGTGCAGAGAGAGTTAGATTTGGGTGGGCTACATTGTTTCTGTGCAGGGTAAATACTGTCTGCTTTATTTCTACACTGCAATTTAGATTTCAGTTTGAACGGGATGTAGTTATGTGACCGACAGTCACAATACCTCCCCCTACATCCTGCCCCCTCGCAATCCCCACAGGCGGCATGCAGACCGGTGGGCTCCTGACCGACGCTCACGCACACCACACCCGTCTGAACACACCCCACCCAAATCTAACTTTCTCTGCACATGTTACATCTGCCCCACCTGCAGTGCAGCATGGTGTTACCCAGGTCCCTCTGCACGTGTTACATCTGCCCCACCTGCGGTGCACATGGTTTTGCCTAATTGCTAACTCCTCTGAATAAGACCCCTAATGTATAATTCTGATTAGTATTCTGCCCACCAGAAATCGCTGGCAAAGACCCGTGTAAATGATTACAGTGATAACAATACTCCGAGTACCCCCCGATAAGGGAGACAGAATGATGAGAAAAGTCTTATACAGGGTCACACAGACACTTACCTAATACAAACACCACTTTACATCTCTTCAGCTCCTCTGTAACAATAAAATATAAAAGATATACAGGTCAATGCAATGGTATGGAAGCCACAGCTACAGTACAGGTAACATGGAAGACGGTGGATCCCATCAATGTGACATGGGGAACCTCCTGAGCGGGCGCGGTCCGGACAATGTAGGCGTGTCCGGACCGCTGCTGGGGCAGGCCACGGTGGCTGTGTGACGTCACACGCAGCCACTGTGATCCAAAACATGGCGGATAGCCTCCTGCCTCCGCAGCTAGGCTAACGCGGCTTGATACCGCCTCTACCCCATAACGACGGATAATACATTTACCCCATAAGCTCTTAAGGGCCAGGTTTGTGCCGCTCTTGTGATAGTTTGATAACATTGCGCAGGAAAATGAATAAAACTGTAGTGCACGAGTACACAACCAAATACTCAGATGCCATCACGGCAAAGCGCAGCTCCGTTATATCATTATGTTTAATGCAAAGTCAGACTTCACAGTCACCTGGAAATCTTCTCATTGATTTGGCTCAAATAAAATGTTGTAAAGTCCCACGGGCTTTTTATTTGTTTGTTTTTTACGGAGAACTTACCTCTTAGGTAATCATCTCCAAAAATATGCGCAATTTCCTCATTCTGAAAAACAATAAAAAATATATATATATATCACAAATATATATCTGAAATGTCACTTTTATGCCACAAACCTGTGGACTATACTACACAGGAAAATAATACAACGAACGACAAGTTATAAGTGTATGCTCACACTTGGATTAAGGTTCTGCACATACAGTAGAAGCCTGATTCATGTGTATGCGCAATGGCTGATGATCACGCAATGGAGCGACTATCAGCCAACTGCGCACGTGCTGCAATCGCAATGCGCATGCGTCGAGCTGCCGCTGTGATCTCGCAATGAGGATTTTGATGAAGTCTTAAGGACGAAACGCGTTGGGTTCCTTTACTGACCTCCTGCACTAAGATAAGATCTACCTCCCTTTTTATTCTCTGATCTTAAATTTGTATTTATTTTTTAGAAATTGTCTTAAATAAATCTGTTATATTTAAAAAAAATTCTATTGGCTATCTGTTGTACCTTTTTAAAAATTTAATTAAGACAAATATTATCCTAACCTAATACACCGGTGGTCGCAGATTCCCCTACCCCCCTCTTTTCTATGTTTTAGCCTATACAGCATTTTACCTATACTGTTCTTTTACGGGTTGGCTGACGCCAATATACAATTAGGGAGTGTTTTTATTTGGACTTTTATGTGGACATCTTTTAATGTAGACCATTTTTTTAGATCATTCCCAATACTATCCCACAGGTGGCGCTGTGTTTCACTGTTCTCTCTCTCTCTCTCCATATACACTATACGAGGGAAACAGAACAAACTCACTGGGGCAGATGTATTAACCTGGATAAGGCATAAGGAAGTGATAAACCAGTGATATATGCAAGGTGATACATGCACCAGCCAATCAGCTCCAATATGTAAATTAACAGTTAGGAGCTGATTGGCCGGTGCGTGTATCACCTTGCAAATATCACTGGTTTATCACTTCCTTATGCATTCTCCAGGTTAATACATCTGCCCCTCTATCTGTATCATATATACAGTAAGCAGAGAACTTGTATATGAGCACAGAAGGTCCAGCCAGATGTAATGGACGAGTTGAGCAAACGTCATCGCATTAATCCAGATAATCTGCCGGCTCTGGCCGTACACAGAGATCACTTCATTTTGCGCTAAGAAAATAAAATGCAAAAAGGCTCCTAAATCTCCCCTAAAATTAACTTTCCCATCTGCCAGAAAACGCTCACATTCCACCGGAAGAGCTGCGTCCATACCTGGGACGCTGGGAACTAATGTAACGCAAGCCCCAATAAAATCCCAGCACTGCCAAAATATTACTGAGAGAGTAAGCAAAGCAATCATTGCACCTTATATGTGTGCGTCTATGTATTACTGACAGCAATCATTGCACCTTATATGTGTGCGTCTATGTATTACTGACAGCAGTCATTGCACCTTACATGTGTGCGTCTATGTATTACTGACAGCAGTCATTGCACCTTACATGTGTACGTCTATGTATTACTGACAGCAGTCATTGCACCTTATATGTGTACGTCTATGTATTACTGACAGCAGTCATTGCACCTTATATGTGTGCGTCTATGTATTACTGCGTCTATGTATTACTGACAGCAATCATTGCACCTTATATGTGTGCGTCTATGTATTACTGACAGCAATCATTGCACCTTATATGTGTGCGTCTATGTATTACTGACAGCAATCATTGCACCTTATATGTGTGCGTCTATGTATTACTGACAGCAATCATTGCACCTTATATGTGTGCGTCTATGTATTACTGACAGCAATCATTGCACCTTATATGTGTGCGTCTATGTATTACTGACAGCAATCATTGCACCTTATATGTGTGCGTCTATGTATTACTGACAGCAATCATTGCACCTTATATGTGTGCGTCTATGTATTACTGACAGCAATCATTGCACTTTATATGTGTGCGTCTATGTATTATTGACAGCAATCATTGCACCTTATATGTGTGCGTCTATATATTACTGACAGCAGTCATTGCACCTTATATGTGTGCGTCTATGTATTACTGACAGCAGTCATTGCACCTTATATGTGTGCGTCTGTGTATTACTGACAGCAGTCATTGCACCTTATATGTGTGCGTCTATGTATTACTGACAGCAATCATTGCACCTTATATGTGTGCGTCTATGTATTACTGACAGCAATTATTGCACCTTATATGTGTGCGTCTATGTATTACTGACAGCAATCATTGCACCTTATATGTGTGCGTCTATGTATTACTGACAGCAATCATTGCACCTTATACGTGTACGTCTATGTATTACTGACAGCAGTCATTGCACCTTATACGTGTGCGTCTATGTATTACTGACAGCAATCATTGCACCTTATATGTGTGCGTCTATGTATTACTGACAGCAATTATTGCACCTTATATGTGTGCGTCTATGTATTACTGACAGCAATCATTGCACCTTATATGTGTGCGTCTATGTATTACTGACAGCAATCATTGCACCTTATACGTGTACGTCTATGTATTACTGACAGCAGTCATTGCACCTTATACGTTTGCGTCTATGTATTACTGACAGCAATCATTGCACCTTATATGTGTGCGTCTATGTATTACTGACAGCAATCATTGCCCCTTATATGTGTGCGTCTATGTATTACTGACAGCAGTCGTTGCACCTTATATGTGTGCGTCTATGTATTACTGACAGCAGTCGTTGCACCTTATATGTGTGCGTCTATGTATTACTGACAGCAATCATTGCACCTTATATGTGTGCGACTATGTATTACTGACAGCAATCATTGCACCTTATATGTGTGCGTCTATGTATTACTGACAGCAATCATTGCACCTTATATGTGTGCGTCTATGTATTACTGACAGCACAGCAATCATTGCACCTTATATGTGTGCGTCTATGTATTACTGACAGCAATTATTGCACCTTATATGTGTGCGTCTATGTATTACTGACAGCAATCATTGCACCTTATATGTGTGCGTCTATGTATTACTGACAGCAATCATTGCACCTTATATGTGTGCGTCTATGTATTACTGACAGCAATCATTACACCTTATATGTGTGCGTCTATGTATTACTGACAGCAATCATTGCACTTTATATGTGTGCGTCTATGTATTACTGACAGCAGTCATTGCACCTTATATGTGTGCGTCTATGTATTACTGACAGCAATCATTGCACCTTATATGTGTGCGTCTATATATTACTGACAGCAGTCATTGCACCTTATATGTGTGCGTCTATGTATTACTGACAGCAGTCATTGCACCTTATATGTGTGCGTCTGTGTATTACTGACAGCAGTCATTGCACCTTATATGTGTGCGTCTATGTATTACTGACAGCAATCATTGCACCTTATATGTGTGCGTCTATGTATTACTGACAGCAATTATTGCACCTTATATGTGTGCGTCTATGTATTACTGACAGCAATCATTGCACCTTATATGTGTGCGTCTATGTATTACTGACAGCAATCATTGCACCTTATACGTGTACGTCTATGTATTACTGACAGCAGTCATTGCACCTTATACGTGTGCGTCTATGTATTACTGACAGCAATCATTGCACCTTATATGTGTGCGTCTATGTATTACTGACAGCAATTATTGCACCTTATATGTGTGCGTCTATGTATTACTGACAGCAATCATTGCACCTTATATGTGTGCGTCTATGTATTACTGACAGCAATCATTGCACCTTATACGTGTACGTCTATGTATTACTGACAGCAGTCATTGCACCTTATACGTGTGCGTCTATGTATTACTGACAGCAATCATTGCACCTTATATGTGTGCGTCTATGTATTACTGACAGCAATCATTGCCCCTTATATGTGTGCGTCTATGTATTACTGACAGCAGTCGTTGCACCTTATATGTGTGCGTCTATGTATTACTGACAGCAGTCGTTGCACCTTATATGTGTGCGTCTATGTATTACTGACAGCAATCATTGCACCTTATATGTGTGCGACTATGTATTACTGACAGCAATCATTGCACCTTATATGTGTGCGTCTATGTATTACTGACAGCAATCATTGCACCTTATATGTGTGCGTCTATGTATTACTGACAGCACAGCAATCATTGCACCTTATATGTGTGCGTCTATGTATTACTGACAGCAATTATTGCACCTTATATGTGTGCGTCTATGTATTACTGACAGCAATCATTGCACCTTATATGTGTGCGTCTATGTATTACTGACAGCAATCATTGCACCTTATATGTGTGCGTCTATGTATTACTGACAGCAATCATTACACCTTATATGTGTGCGTCTATGTATTACTGACAGCAATCATTGCACTTTATATGTGTGCGTCTATGTATTACTGACAGCAGTCATTGCACCTTATATGTGTGCGTCTATGTATTATTGACAGCAATCATTGCACCTTATATGTGTGCGTCTATATATTACTGACAGCAGTCATTGCACCTTATATGTGTGCGTCTATGTATTACTGACAGCAGTCATTGCACCTTATATGTGTGCGTCTGTGTATTACTACAGCAGTCATTGCACCTTATATGTGTGCGTCTATGTATTACTGACAGCAATCATTGCACCTTATATGTGTGCGTCTATGTAATTACTGACAGCAATCATTGCACCTTATATGTGTACGTCTATGTATTACTGACAGCAGTCATTGCACCTTATACGTGTGCGTCTATGTATTACTGACAGCAATCACTGCACCTTATATGTGTGCGTCTATGTATTACTGACAGCAATCATTGCACCTTATATGTGTGCGTCTATGTATTACTGACAGCAATCATTGCACCTTATATGTGTGCGTCTATGTATTACTGACAGCAGTCATTGCACCTTATATATGTGCGTCTATGTATTACTGACAGCAATTATTGCACTTTATATGTGTGCGTCTATGTATTACTGACAGCAATCATTGCACCTTATATGTGTGCGTCTATGTATTACTGACAGCAATCATTGCACCTTATATGTGTGCGTCTATGTATTACTGACAGCAATTATTGCACTTTATATGTGTGCGTCTATGTATTACTGACAGCAATCATTGCACCTTATATGTGTGCGTCTATGTATTACTGACAGCAATCATTGCACCTTATATGTGTGCGTCTATGTATTACTGACAGCAATCATTGCCCCTTATATGTGTGCGTCTATGTATTACTGACAGCAATCATTGCACCTTATATGTGTGCGTCTATGTATTACTGACAGCAATCACTGCACCTTATATGTGTGCGTCTATGTATTACTGACAGCAATCATTGCACCTTATATGTGTGCGTCTATGTATTACTGACAGCAATCATTGCACCTTATATGTGTGCGTCTATGTATTACTGACAGCAGTCATTGCACCTTATATATGTGCGTCTATGTATTACTGACAGCAATTATTGCACTTTATATGTGTGCGTCTATGTATTACTGACAGCAATCATTGCACCTTATATGTGTGCGTCTATGTATTACTGACAGCAATCATTGCCCTTTATATGTGTGCGTCTATGTATTACTGACAGCAATCATTGCACCTTATATGTGTGCGTCTATGTATTACTGACAGCAATCACTGCACCTTATATGTGTGCGTCTATGTATTACTGACAGCAATCATTGCACCTTATATGTGTGCGTCTATGTATTACTGACAGCAATCATTGCACCTTATATGTGTGCGTCTATGTATTACTGACAGCAGTCATTGCACCTTATATGTGTGCGTCTATGTATTACTGACAGCAATCATTGCACCTTATATGTGTGCGTCTATGTATTACTGACAGCAATCATTGCACCTTATATGTGTGCGTCTATGTATTACTGACAGCAATCATTGCACCTTATATGTGTGAGTCTATGTATTACTGACAGCAGTCATTGCACCTTATATATGTGCGTCTATGTATTACTGACAGCAATTATTGCACTTTATATGTGTGCGTCTATGTATTACTGACAGCAGTCATTGCACCTTATATGTGTGCGTCTATGTATTACTGACAGCAATCATTGCACCTTATATGTGTGCGTCTATGTATTACTGACAGCAATCATTGCACCTTATGTATATCTCTGAGGTTTGATACATATCCCCCATGGTCTGTTTAAGCCCTTTTACATATTATTTTATGCAAGGATACCATAAATCTCAGTAAATGGGCAGAAACACGTGAGGACGCCGTAGTGTGTGTACAAGCTAATAGATCTGTATTTATGTAGCTACTAATGGACATTGCACTCATGTTAGTATAATGAGGACCGTAATGGCAGTCACACCCTTCCCCCTACTCTGAGCAAAATCTCTATCTCTCTCTCTGTTTCCCCTCACTCCACCTCTCTCCTCCCACCCTCTCTTTCTCCCTCTTTTCTTTATCTCTCTCTCTCTCTCTGTTCCCCCCTCACTCCACCTCGCTCCCCCCACACTCTCTTTCCCCCCCTTTTCTCTCTCTCTCTGTTCCCCTCTCACTCCACCTCTCCCCCCCCTTTTCTCTCTCTCTCTGTTCCCCTCTCACTCCACCTCTCTCCCCCCTTTTCTCTCTCTCTGTTCCCCCCTCACTCCACCTCTCTCCCCCCACACTCTTTCCCCCCCTTTTCTCTCTCTCTCTGTTCCCCTCTCACTCCACCTCTCTCCTCCCTCCTTTTCTCTCTCTCTCTGTTCCCCCCTCACTCCACCTCTCTCCTCCCACCCTCTCTTCCCCCCCCCTTTCTCTATCTCTCTCTGTTCCCCCCTCACTCCACCTCTCTCCTCCAACCCTCTCTCCCCCCCCCCTTTTCTCTAACGTCCTAGTGGATGCTGGGGACTCCGTAAGGACCATGGGGAATAGACGGGCTCCGCAGGAGACAGGGCACTCTAAGAAAGAATTAGGACTACTGGTGTGCACTGGCTCCTCCCTCTATGCCCCTCCTCCAGACCTCAGTTAGAATCTGTGCCCGGACGAGCTGGGTGCACCTTAGTGAGCTCTCCTGAGCTTGCTAATAAGAAAGTATTTTGTTAGGTTTTTTTATTTTCAGAGAGATCTGCTGGCAACAGACTCTCTGCTACGTGGGACTGAGGGGAGAGAAGCAAACCTACTAACTGCGGAGAGGTCATGCTTCTTAGGCTACTGGACACCATTAGCTCCAGAGGGATCGAACACAGGAACGCACCACCCTTGGTCGTCCGATCCCGGAGCCGCGCCGCCGTCCCCCTCGCAGAGCCAGAAGACAGAAGCGGCGAGAGAAGCAAGAAGACTTCAAAATCGGCGGCAGAAGACTCCTGTCTTCATATGAGGTAGCGCACAGCACTGCAGCTGTGCGCCATTGCTCCCACATTAAACCCGCACACTCCGGTCACTGTAGGGTGCAGAGCGCAGGGGGGGGGCGCCCTGGGCAGCAATTGAGTACCTCTTGGCATAAAAGAGCATATATACAGCTGGGCACTGTATATATGCATGAGCCCCCGCCATTATTTTACACAAAATCGCGGGACAGAAGCCCGTCGCTGAGGGGGCAGGGCTTCTTCCTCAGCACTCACCAGCGCCATTTTCTCTCCATAGCTCCGCTGAGAGGAAGCTCCCCAGGCTCTCCCCTGCAGAATCACGGTAGAAAGAGGGTAAAAAGAGAGGGGGGGGCACATAAATTTAGCGCAAAATCACTAATACAGCAGCTACTGGGTAAACACTAAGTTACTGTGTAATTCCTGGGTTATATAGCGCTGGGGTGTGTGCTGGCATACTCTCTCTAAGTCTCTCCAAAAGGCCTTGTGGGGGTTCTGTCCTCAAATAGAGCATCCCCTGTGTGTGTGGTGTGTCGGTACGCTTGTGTCGACATGTTTGACGAGGAAGGCTATGTGGAAGCAGAGCAGGTGCAGATGAATGTGGTGTCTCCGCCGACGGCGCCGACACCTGATTGGTTGGATATGTGGAAGGTGTTAAATGATAATGTAAACTCCTTGCATAAAAGGTTGGATAAAGCTGAAGCCTTGGGACAGTCAGGGTCTCAACCCATGCCTGATCCTACAGCGCAGAGGCCGTCAGGGTCTCAGAAGCGCCCACTATCCAGATTGTTGACACAGATATCAACACGGATTCTGACTCCAGTGTCGATGGCGTTGCAGCCTAAAATGGCTAAAGCCATCCGCTACATGATTATAGCAATGAAGGATGTATTGCACATTTCAGAGGTAAACCCTGTCCCTGACAAGAGGGTTTATATGTTTGGGGAAAAAAGGCAAGAAGTGACTTTTCCCCCTTCACATGAGTTAAATGAGTTATGTGAAAAAGCTTGGGAATCTCCAGATAGGAAAGTGCAGATTTCCAAACGGTTACTTATGGCGTATCCTTTCCCGCCAACGGACAGGCTACGCTGGGAATCCTCCCCTAGGGTAGACAAAGCTTTGACATGCTTATCTAAGAAGGTGGCCCTGCTGTCACAGGATACAGCCACCCTAAAAGATCCTGCGGATAGGAAGCAGGAAAGTATCCTGAAGTCCGTTTATACACATTCTGGTACTCTACTGAGGCCGGCAATTGCGTCGGCCTGGATGTGTAGTGCTGTAGCAGCATGGACAGATACCCTGTCTGAGGAACTTGATACTTTGGACAAGGATACTATATTACTGACCCTGGGGCATATAAAAGACGCTGTCCTATATGTGAGGGATGCCCAGAGAGACATTTGCCTACTGGGCTCTAGAATAAATGCAATGTCAATTTCTGCCAGAAGGGTCCTGTGGACTCGGCAATGGACAGGTGATGCCGACTCAAAAAAGCACATGGAGGTTTTACCTTATAAGGGTGAGGAATTGTTTGGGGACGGTCTCTTGGACCTAGTTTCCACAGCTACGGCTGGGAAGTCAAATTTCTTGCCATATATTCCCTCACAACCTAAGAAAGCACCGTATTACCAAATGCAGTCTTTTCGATCGCAAAGAGGCAAGAAAGTCCGAGGGGCGTCTTTTCTTGCCAGAGGCAGGGGTAGAGGAAAAAGCTGCACCTTACAGCTAGTTCCCAGGAACAGAAGTCCTCCCCGGCTTCCACTAAATCCACCGCATGACGCTGGGGCTCCACAGGTGGAGCCAGGAGCGGTGGGGGCGCGTCTCCGAAATTTCAGCCACCAGTGGGTTTGCTCACAGGTGGATCCATGGGCTATACAGATTGTGTCTCAGGGATACAAGCTGGAATTCGAAGTGATGCCCCCTCACCGTTACCTCAAATCGGCCCTGCCAGCTTCCCCCATAGAAAGGGAAGTAGTGTTAGCGGCAATTCACAAATTATATCTCCAGCAGGTGGTGGTACAGGTTCCCCTCCCTCAACAGGAAGGGGCTACTATTCCACAATGTTTGTGGTTCCGAAACCGGACGGTTCGGTCAGACCCATATTGAATTTAAAATCCCTGAACATTTACCTGAAAAGGTTCAAGTTCAAGATTGAATCGCTCAGGGCGGTCATTGCGAGCCTGGAAGAGGGGGATTTTATGGTGTCTCTGGACATAAAGGATGCTTACCTGCATGTCCCCATTTATCCACCTCATCAGGAGTACCTCAGATTTGTGGTACAGGACTGCCATTACCAATTCCAGACGTTGCCGTTTGGTCTGTCCACGGCACCGAGAATATTTACCAAGGTAATGGCAGAAATTATGGTGCTTCTGCGAAAGCAAGGAGTTACAATTATCCCATACTTGGACGATCTCCTCATAAAGGCGAGGTCCAGAGAGCAGTTGCTGATCAGCGTAGCACACTCTCGGGAGGTGTTACAACAGCACGGCTGGATTCTGAATATTCCAAAGTCGCAGCTGATTCCTACGACGAGACTGCCCTTCCTGGGCATGATTCTGGACACAGACCAGAAGAAGGTGTTTCTCCCGGAGGAGAAGGCCCAGGAGCTCGTGACTCTGGTCAGAGACCTCTTAAAACCAAAACAGGTGTCGGTGCATCAATGCACGCGAGTACTGGGAAAGATGGTGGCGTCATACGAGGCCATTCCCTTCAGCAGGTTCCATGCGAGGACCTTTCAGTGGGATCTGTTGGACAAGTGGTCCGGATCGCATCTTCAGATGCATCGGCTGATCACCCTATCCCCCAGGGCCAGGGTGTCTCTTCTGTGGTGGCTGCAGAGGGCTCACCTTCTCGAGGGCCGCAGGTTCGGCATACAGGACTGGGTCCTGGTGACCACGGATGCAAGCCTTCGAGGGTGGGGGGTAGTCACTCAGGGAAGAAACTTCCAGGGGCTGTGGTCAAGTCAGGAGACTTGTCTGCACATCAATATCCTGGAACTAAGGGCCATATACAACGCCCTGAGTCAAGCGGAGCCTCTGCTTCGCAACCAACCGGTGCTGATTCAGTCAGACAACATCACCGCAGTGGCTCATGTAAACCGCCAGGGCGGCACAAGAAGCAGGGTGGCGATGGCAGAAGCCACCAGAATTCTTCGCTGGGCGGAGAATCACGTGCAAGCACTGTCAGCAGTGTTCATTCCGGGAGTGGACAACTGGGAAGCAGACTTCCTCAGCAGGCACGACCTCCACCCGGGAGAGTGGGGACTTCATGAAGAAGTCTTCACACAGATTACAAATCGATGGGAACTGCCACAGGTGGACATGATGGCATCCCGCCTCAACAAAAAGCTACAAAGGTATTGCGTCAGGTCAAGAGACCCTCAGGCAATAGCTATGGACGCACTAGTGACACCGTGGATGTTCCAGTCGGTTTATGTGTTTCCTCCTCTTCCTCTCATACCCAAGGTGCTGAGAATCGTAAGAAAAAGAGGAGTGAGAACAATACTCATTGTTCCGGATTGGCCAAGAAGGACTTGGTATCCGAACTGCAAGAAATGCTCACAGAGGACCCATGGCCTCTGCCTCTCAGACAGGATCTGTTGCATGCCGTCAAACGCAGCCGCGGTAAGTCTTGTTTATCCTGTATGCATCCAACAAGCTGGGTGCTCCTGCTTCAAAGCAAACTATTGCTCGCTGGATCTGTAACACGATTCAGCAGGCTCATTCTGCGGCTGGATTGCAGCATCCAAAATCAGTAAAAGCCCATTCCACAAGGAAGGTGGGCTCTTCTTGGGCGGCTGCCTGAGGGGTCTCGGCATTACAGTTTTGCTGAGCAGCTACTTGGTCGGGTTCAAACACGTTTGCAAAATTCTACAAGTTTGATACCCTGGCTGAGGAGGACCTTGTGTTTGCTCATTCGGTGCTGCAGAGTCATCCGCACTCTCCTGCCCGTTTGGGAGCTTTGGTATAATCCCCATGGTCCTTACGGAGTCCCCAGCATCCACTAGGACGTTAGAGAAAATAAGATTTTACTCACCGATAAATCTATTTCTCGTAGTCCGTAGTGGATGCTGGGCGCCCGTCCCAAGTGCGGACTTCTTCTGCAATACTTGTATATAGTTATTGCTTAAATAAGGGTTATGTTATGGTTGCATCAGGTTGTCTGATGCTTTGTTGTTGTTCATACTGTTAACTGGGTAAGTTATCACAAGTTATACGGTATGATTGGTGTGGCTGGTATGAGTCTTACCCTGGATTCCAAAATCCTTTCCTTGTACTGTCAGCTCTTCCGGGCACAGTTTCCTTAACTGAGGTCTGGAGGAGGGACATAGAGGGAGGAGCCAGTGCACACCAGTAGTCCTAATTCTTTCTTAGAGTGCCCTGTCTCCTGCGGAGCCCGTCTATTCCCCATGGTCCTTATGGAGTCCCCAGCATCCACTACGGACTACGAGAAATAGATTTACCGGTGAGTAAAATCTTATTTTCTCTATCTCTCTCTGTTCCCCCCTCACTCCACCTCTCTCCTCCCACCCTCTCTTTCCCCCCCCTTTTCTCTATCTCTCTCTGTTCCCCCCTCACTCCACCTCTCTCCTCCCACCCTCTCTTCCCCCCATTTTCTCTATCTCTCTCTGTTCCCCCCTCACTCCACCTCTCTCCCCCCACCCACTCTTTCCCCCTTTTCTCTCTCTCTCTCTCTGTTCCCCTCTCACTCCACCTCTCCCCCCACCCTTTTCTATATCTCTCTCACTACTCCCCCCTCACTCCACCCCACCCTCTCTCCCCCCTATTTCTCTATCTCTCTCTCTGTTCCCCCCTCACTCCACCTCTCTCTCCCCCCACCCTATCTTCCCTCACCTCTCTCCATCTCTCCCCCCACCCTCTCTTTCCCCCCATTTTCTCTCTCTGTTCCCCCTCACGCCACCTCTCCCCCACTCTCTCTTTCCCCCCTTTTCTCTATCTCTCTCTGTTCCCCCCTCACTCCACCTCTCCTCCGCCCACCCTCTCTTCCCCCCCTTTTCTCTCTCTCTCTGTTCCCCCCTCACCCCCCCCCCTTTTTCTCTCTCTCTTTGTTCCCCCCTCACTCCACCTCTCTCCCCCCCCCCCCCCCCCCCCCCCCACCTCTCTCAGGGCAGGACTGTGCTACGCTCTGGTGAAGACTTTACGCCATAGAACTAATTTCCATTTACAAAATATCAGCTTCTATCTTACATGTGACAGTCTGTGTTAGAAAAAATGACAGGAACTGATTGGTTGGTACTTTCTCTCTCACAATTTTATCTCTCTCCAAGCTTTGATAAATACCCCCCTTAGTGTCTAATCTAGTAGCAGAATTGTAGTTAAAAAAAAAAAGTAGAATAAAATGAAAATCTGTTCACTTGATAATAACGCATGCTATGCTGGGGTCATCACCTACTGGCATCACTGCTCTGGTCAGTGGTGTCCGTGTGTCGCAATTACACGTATGCAGCGGACGCACACTTTGTAGCGCTGAGCAGAGATTCGCTGCACATTTGGCACCGTGTGTAGTCTAGGGACACTTAGCTGCTGAACAGATTCATTTAAGCATAGGAGAGTCCAGGTTGACCGTAGGGATCGGCAATCAACTGCGTAACATATCTACAGTATTAAACTAACCTATAATGTATTTATTTGGTAACCGCGCTACTGGCATCTCCAAGAAGGTGCATCAGATGTACCATACATAAGTGATATTTTTAAGTGTTTTTGAAACGTTATGAAGGGTTCCGTAGGCAAATTAATGGAGCCCCAAAAAGTAATCAAAAGGTCACCAGTGTTTACGGAAGCGATTTACAGGCGATGGAAACTGTAGTCGCAGACTCAAAAAGTACAAAAAGATTTTGTTTGGTTGTGGTCTTCAGCCCGTCATTCCCTGATCGGAGCAGGGCGATTGCTAAGCAGATGTAAAGGGAGTAATCTGCGCTAACACTAAGGCGGACTATTTATGGGATAGGTGTAAAGGGACCACAAGATAATTCCACCACCCCTTTGTCTCCCTGTGGACAGGTGAGCAGGAAACGGATGGAGGTTCACCTGGAGACGCAGGCGAGCCAGCGCACTTCATAAGGCTGCTCAGCCAAGAAGGTGACGGAGCAGGGCCGGTGGTCACTGCACCCGTCCTGCTTTCCTCCGTCTCTGTTCCCTCATCTGCGTGGGAATGACGGCTGTGGGCACAGCACCGATGCTCCCCCCATACAGGCCAGTGACCTCTGTCAGCTTCCGGAATAAAGGAAAGACGGAATTGATGAACACCTGTGTGTAATAATATACGTAGCTGTGCAAATTAGTCTAGAACGAGATCCCTTTAGAGATAATGGTAATTACAGGGTGTAAAGGTTTAACAGTCATTACAGAAGATCTCCCTCCGGACCTTTCTAGAAGCAGGGTTGCAGAATTCATTAATTAGATGAAAAAGATTGTAATTTAAAACCGTGTAAAGGATTATCCGTCGGTATGTATAGTACTAATTGCTGATTAGCATCAGCCAATCATCCATTACCTATCTCCGCATAGCACTGGTGCTCACCAGTAATAGTGATCACCAGGCATAGTGAGCGTGCACTTACTGTAGAACATGGGTACATCATCCGCACGTTTGCACGCACTCTATGCGGTTGAGCCCATTTGAACGTCGTATGGTCTGCGGTAATGCAGATTTCCATGTTCTGCAGATATATATGGGCTATATGGATTACAGGAGGAATCTGTCCTCCGTATGGTTGCACAGTGAATATAATTGGGCTGTTGCAGATCAGAAATGATTACATTGGACTTGTCGACAACTTAACTTGTCAGTGCATCGCTTTGTTAATAACCGCTCCCCCTAATTCACATCACCCC
Source organism: Pseudophryne corroboree (assembly GCF_028390025.1). Classification (NCBI taxonomy): domain Eukaryota; kingdom Metazoa; phylum Chordata; class Amphibia; order Anura; family Myobatrachidae; genus Pseudophryne; species Pseudophryne corroboree. The sequence continues at coordinate 20,613,625 of NC_086452.1, forward strand.
CTGCCCGCTGCGCCTCTTTGGTTACGTACTTCCAGATCACAGCAATACATGGAATAATGACCTATTCTATAACCAGAAGAGAAATTATTCCTATAAGGAAACGGCAGTATTTTCGGTATTTAAGAAAATGTCAAGTTTATCCTTTTTAAAAAATAATAATTCGTTTTTATTAATGTTTTAATTGCAACATAAGGGTACAGAAAAAAAAAAAGACCAAACAGCAGCTCGTCGTCTTATCCAGAATACCAGATAAGTGACGGTGACATTTTATTTATTTTTTAAGGTATTGTGACGGCTCTGACCTGTCCACGTTACATTCTGCAGGGTGTTTGCACCACTAGGCTCCCTAATAAATGTGTAACCTGTAGCTCTGTACTGACTTTATGCTTTCACTATGGTGCAAATTAGGGGTATTCTGGCCACAACAGCCGTGTCTGTGGGGGTGCAAAGTTGAGTAGACTGTGGCCAAGGGACGGTGCAAGGTCGGCACCCTAGGCACACCTTCCTGCCTACTGTCCCCCCCGACCCCACCAATACCCACTTCCCAGCCTCCCGGGAAGTGTGGAGATGGCATGTTATAAGTTCCACAGCTGCCTCCTGCATTAAGTATGTAAAGATCTCTCTCAGATGCATCCTTAACTTTGCAATAGGCAGAGTCAGGGGTGCCCCCTGGATTATGGCGCCCTAGACAGTTGCCTAATGGTGGAGCACATGGGAAAACCTTCTAGACTGTTATTCGCCGGACAAGGGCAAAACTACTCCCCAAGCTCAGTCCTAGCCAGGCCTACACCCTTGATATACAAGACATTACTGTCAAAAAAACGCTAACAGCTCTGGGCTAGGAAGCCATTACTGTAACACTGCGGAGACGTCAGTGCTACCATTACCAACGCCGCAGGAACTTCCATACCAGAACATTGTGTGAGATCCCCGCGACATGCCGCTTCCCGCTGAGCTAGATGCAAAGCTACGGTGAGACTTTCCAAACGGCTAATTGCTGCATGACAATTCCAGAGCGAGCCAAATGAGCTTCCTGACGTCTCACCGTGCAATTAAGAAAGACTAATGAATTTACGGGTTGCAGGAACACGTAATGAACTGAATAAACTTCCAGCGGACGGCCACCTCACACATCGTCCGGACAGACCTCATGGCGTACTGCTGTCCTCCGCAATACTCTCTTTTGTCTCTTAGACAACTTAAAAAAAATAAGATTTTACTTACCGATAAATCTATTTCTCGTAGTCCGTAGTGGATGCTGGGGACTCCGTCAGGACCATGGGGAATAGCGGCTCCGCAGGAGACAGGGCACAAAAGTAAAAGCTTTAGGATCAGGTGGTGTGCACTGGCTCCTCCCCCTATGACCCTCCTCCAAGCCTCAGTTAGGATACTGTGCCCGGACGAGCGTACACAATAAGGAAGGATTTTGAATCCCGGGTAAGACTCATACCAGCCACACCAATCACACTGTACAACCTGTGATCTGAACCCAGTTAACAGCATGATAACAGCGGAGCCTCTGAAAAGATGGCTCACAACAATAATAACCCGATTTTTTGTACCAATAACTATGTACAAGTATTGCAGACAATCCGCACTTGGGATGGGCGCCCAGCATCCACTACGGACTACGAGAAATAGATTTATCGGTAAGTAAAATCTTATTTTCTCTAACGTCCTAGTGGATGCTGGGGACTCCGTCAGGACCATGGGGATTATACCAAAGCTCCCAAACGGGCGGGAGAGTGCGGATGACTCTGCAGCACCGAATGAGAGAACTCCAGGTCCTCTTTAGCCAGGGTATCAAATTTGTAGAATTTTACAAACGTGTTCTCCCCCCGACCACGTAGCTGCTCGGCAGAGTTGTAATGCCGAGACCCCTCGGGCAGCCGCCCAGGATGAGCCCACCTTCCTTGTGGAATGGGCATTTACATATTTTGGCTGTGGCAGGCCTGCCACAGAATGTGCAAGCTGAATTGTACTACACATCCAACTAGCAATCGTCTGCTTAGAAGCAAGAGCACCCAGTTTTTTGGGTGCCTACAGGATAACAGCAAGTCAGTTTTCCTGACTCCAGCCGTCCTGGAAACCGATATTTTCAGGGCCCTGACAACATCTAGCAACCTGGAGTCCTCCAAGTCCCTAGTAGCCGCAGGTACCACAATAAGCTGGTTCAGGTGAAACGCTGACCCCACCTTAGGGAGAAACTGGGGACGAGTCCGCAGCTCTGCCCTGTCCGAATGGACAATCAGATATGGGCTTTTGTGAGACAAAGCCGCCAATGCTGACACTCGCCTGGCCGAGGCCAGGGCCAATATCATGGTCACTTTCCATGTGAGATATTTCAAATCCACAGATTTGAGCGGTTTAAACCAATGTGATTTGAGGAATCCCAGCACTACGTTGAGATCCCACAGTGCCACTGGAGGCACAAAAGGGGGTTGTATATGCAGTACTCCCTTGACAAACTTCTGGACTTCAGGAACTGAAGCCAATTCTTTCTGGAAGAAAATCGACAGGGCCGAAATTTTAACCTTAATGGACCCCAATCTGAGGCCCATAGACACTCCTGTTTGCAGGAAATGCAGGAATCGACCGAGTTGAAATTTCTTCGTGGAGCTTTCCTGGCCTCACACCACGCAACATATTTTCGCCACATGTGGTGATAATGTTGTGCGGTCACGTCCTTCCTGGCTTTGACCAGGGTAGGAATGACCTCTTCCGGAATGCCTTTTTCCCTTAGGATTCGGCGTTCAACCGCCATGCCGTCAAACGCAGCCGCGGTAAGTCTTGGAACAGACATGGTACGTGCTGAAGCAAGTCCCTTCTTAGCGGCAGAGGTCATGAGTCCTCTGTGAGTATCTCTTGAAGTTCCGGGTACCAAGTCCTTCTTGGCCAATCCGGAGCCACGAGTATAGTTCTTACTCCTCTACGTCTTATAATTCTCAATACCTTGGGTATGAGAAGCAGAGGAGGAAACACATACACCGACTGGTACTCCCACGGTGTTACCAGAACGTCCACAGCTATTGCCTGAAAGTCTCTTGACCTGGCGCAATACCTGTCCAGTTTTTTGTTCAGGCGGGACGCCATCATGTACACCTTTGGTCTTTCCCAACGGTTCACAATCATGTGGAAAACTTCCCGATGAAGACCCCACTCTCCCGGGTGGAGGTCGTGCCTGCTGAGGAAGTCTGCTTCCCAGTTGTCCACTCCCGGAATGAACACTGCTGACAGTGCTATCACATGATTTTCCGCCCAGCGAAAAATCCTTGCAGTTTTTGCCATTGCCCTCCTGCTTCTTGTGCCGCCCTGTCTGTTTACGTGGGCGACTGCCGTGATGTTGTCCCACTGGATCAATACCGGCTGACCTTGAAGCAGAGGTCTTGCTAAGCTTAGAGCATTATAAATTGCCCTTAGCTCCAGTATATTTATGTGGAGAAAAGTCTCCAGACTTGATCACACTCCCTGGAAATTTTTTCCCTGTGTGACTGCTCCCCAGCCTCTCAGGCTGGCCTCCGTGGTCACCAGCATCCAATCCTGAATGCCGAATCTGCGTCCCTCTAGAAGATGAGCACTCTGTAACCACCACAGGAGAGACACCCTTGTCCTTGGAGATAGGGTTATCCGCTGATGCATCTGAAGATGCGATCCGGACCATTTGTCCAGCAGATCCCACTGAAAAGTTCTTGCGTGGAATCTGCCGAATGGAATCGCTTCGTAATAAGCCACCATTTTTCCCAGGACTCTTGTGCAATGATGCACTGACACTTTTCCTGGTTTTAGGAGTTTCCTGACTAGCTCGGATAACTCCCTGGCTTTCTCCTCCGGGAGAAACACCTTTTTCTGGACTGTGTCCAGAATCATCCCTAGGAACAGCAGACGTGTCGTCGGAAACAACTGCGGTTTTGGAATATTTAGAATCCACCCGTGCTGTCGTAGAACTACTTGAGATAGTGCTACTCCGACCTCCAACTGTTCTCTGGACCTTGCTCTTATCAGGAGGTCGTCCATTTTCTTCAAAGAAGAATCATCATTTCGGGCATTACCTTGGTAAAGACCCGGAGTGCCGTGGACAATCCAAACGGCAGCGTCTGAAACTGATAGTGACAGTTCTGTACCACGAACCTGAGATACCCTTGGTGAGAAGGGCAAATTGGGACATGGAGGTAAGCATCCCTGATGTCCCGGGACACCATATAGTCCCCTTCTACCTGGTTCGCTATCACTGCTCTGAGTGACTTCATCTTGATTTGAACCTTTTTAAGTGTTCAAATATTTCAGATTTAGAATAGGTCTCACCGAGCCTTCTGGTTTCAGTACCACAATATAGTGTGGAATAATACCCCTTTCCTTGTTGTAGGAGGGGTACTTTGATTATCACCTGCTGGGAATACAGCTTGTGAATTGTTTCCAATACTGCCTCCCTGTCGGAGGGAGATGTTGGTAAAGCAGACTTCAGGAACCTGCGAGGGGAAACGTCTCGACTTTCCAATCTGTACCCCTGGGATACTACTTGTAGGATCCAGGGGTCCTGTACGGCTCCAGCGTCATGCTGAGAACTTGGCAGAAGCGGTGGAAGGCTTCTGTTCCTGGGAATGGGCTGCCTGCTGCAGTCTTCTTCCCTTTCCTCTATCCCTGGGCAGATATGCTTATGGGGACGAAAGGACTGAGGCTGAAAAGACGGTGTCTTTTTCTGCATAGATGTGACTTAGGGTAAAAACGGTGGATTTCCCAGCAGTTGCCGTGGCCACCAGGTCCGATGGACCGACCCCAAATAACTCCTCCCCTTTATACGGCAATACATCTTTGTGCCGTTTGGAATCTGCATCACCTGACCACTGTCGTGTCCATAAACATCTTTTGGCAGATATGGACATCGCACTTACTCTTGATGCCAGAGTGCAAATATCCCTCTGTGCATCTCGCATATATAGAAATGCATTCTTTAAATGCTCTATAGTAAATAAAATACTGTCCCTGTCAAGGGTATCAATATTTTCAGTCAGGGAATCCGACCAAGCCACCCCCGCGCTGCACATCCAGGCTGAGGCGATCGCTGGTCGCAGTATAACACCAGTACGTGTGTATATACTTTTTAGGATATTTTCCAGCCTCCTATCAGCTGGCTCCTTGAGGGCGGCCGTATCTGGAGACGGTACCGCCACTTGTTTTGATAAGCGTGTGAGCGCCTTATCCACCCTAAGGGGTGTTTCCCAACGCGCCCTAACTTCTGGCGGGAAAGGGTATACCGCCAATAATTTTCTATCGGGGGAACCCCGCGCCTCATCACACACTTCATTTAATTTATCTGATTCAGGAAAAACTATAGGTAGTTTTTCCACACCCCACATAATACCCTTTTTTGTGGTACTTGTAGTATCAGAAATATGTAACACCTCCTTCATTGCCCTTAACAAGTAACGTGTGGCCCTAAAGGAAAATACGTTTGTTTCTTCACCGTCGACACTGGAGTCAGTGTCCGTGTCTGTGTCGACCGACTGAGGTAAAATGGGCATTATAACGTCCCTGACGGTGTTTTAGACGCCTGGACAGATACTAATATGTTTGCCGGCCGTCTCATGTCGTCAACCGACTTGCAGCGTGTTGACATTATCACGTAATTCCTTAAATAAGCCATCTATTCCGGTGTCGACTCCCTAGAGAGTGACATCACCATTACAGGCAATTTGCTCCGCCTCCCAACATCGTCCTCATACATGTCGACACACACGTACCGACACACAGCACACACACAGGGAATGCTCTGATAGAGGACAGGACCCACTAGCCCTTTGGGGAGACAGAGGGAGAGTTTGCCAGCACACACCAAAAACGCTATAATTATACAGGGACAACCTTTATATAAGTGCTTTTCCCTTATAGCATTTTAATATATGTAGTCATATCGCCAAATCAGTGCCCCCCCTCTCTGTTTTAACCCTGTTTCTGTAGTGCAGTGCAGGGGAGAGCCTGGGAGCCTTCCCACCAGCATTTCTGTGAGGGAAAATGGCGCTGTGTGCTGAGGAGAATAGGCCCCGCCCCCTTTTCGGCGGGCTTCTTCTCCCGTTTTTCTGAGACCTGGCAGGGGTTAAATACATCCATATAGCCCCCAGGGGCTATATGTGATGTATTTTTAGCCAGAATAAGGTACTATCATTGCTGCCCAGGGCGCCCCCCCCCAGCGCCCTGCACCCTTAGTGACCGCTGCTATGAAGTGTGCTGACAACAATGGCGCACAGCTGCAGTGCTGTGCGCTACCTTATGAAGACTGAAGAGTCTTCTGCCGCCGTTTCTGGACCTTCACTTTTCGGCATCTGGAAGGGGGGTCGGCGGCGCGGCTCCGGGACGAACCCCAGGGTGAGACCTGTGTTCCGACTCCCTCTGGAGCTAATGGTGTCCAGTAGCCTAAGAAGCCAATCCATCCTGCACGCAGGTGAGTTCACTTCTCTCCCCTAAGTCCCTCGTAGCAGTGAGCCTGTTGCCAGCAGGACTCACTGAAAATAAAAAACCTAACAAACTTTTACTCTAAGCAGCTCTTTAGGAGAGCCACCTAGATTGCACCCTTCTCGGCCGGGCACAAAAATCTAACTGAGGCTTGGAGGAGGGTCATAGGGGGAGGAGCCAGTGCACACCACCTGATCCTAAAGCTTTTACTTTTGTGCCCCGTCTCCTGCGGAGCCGCTATTCCCCATGGTCCTGACGGAGTCCCCAGCATCCACTAGGACGTTAGAGAAAAATATCTAAATATAATACAGATTTTTTTTATTGGGAACGGTGGCACAGTGTCATGTAGTAGTGCAATATACTTACTTTATTTCTGCCAGCAAATTACCAGTGATGGAGTTACGTTGTATAAAGCATAATCGAAACAAATAAGCGGTACGATTTAACTCTTTGCTGCACTGGAGACTAACTTACTGTATAACCCATAGGCAAACGTAGGACGGGGTAGGGGGTGGGGGGATATCCAGTTGCCCGGAACCCCTCCACGGTCTGCGGCTAGGATCATGGCCCAAACAGCGGTTTTAAATTATATGATTATATTAGAACTGTAGCCAAAACATGCAGTATAAGAGACGGAACTCAGCTTCTCCGTCTGTGATGGGTGGCCATACTGCTGAATATACCGGGTTACTGTGATCACTGGTCCTGTATATGTCTGATGTATTACATACACTGCACTATGTATGGCTGGCACTACTGCCACATATACCGGGTTACTGTGATCACTGGTCCTGTATATGTCTGATGTATTACATACACTGCACTATGTATGGCTGACACTACTGCCGCATATACCGGGTTACTGTGATCACTGGTCCTGTATATGTCTGATGTATTACATACACTGCACTATGTATGGCTGGCACTACTGCCGCATATACCAGGTTACTGTGATCACTGGCCCTGTATATGTCTGATGTATTACATACACTGCACTATGTATGGCTGGCACTACTGCCGCATATACCGGGTTACTGTGATCACTGGTCCTGTATATGTCTGATGTATTACATACACTGCACTATGTATGGCTGGCACTACTGCCGCATATACCGGGTTACTGTGATCACTGGTCCTGTATATGTCTGATGTATTACATACACTGCACTATGTATGGCTGGCACTACTGCCGCATATACCAGGTTACTGTGATCACTGTCCTGTATATGTCTGATGTATTACATACACTGCACTATGTATGGCTGGCACTACTGCCGCATATACCGGGTTACTGTGATCACTGGTCCTGTATATGTCTGATGTATTACATACACTGCACTATGTATGGCTGGCACTACTGCCGCATATACCGGGTTACTGTGATCACTGGTCCTGTATATGTCTGATGTATTACACACACTGCACTATGTATGGCTGGCACTACTGCCACATATACCGGGTTACTGTGATCACTGTCCTGTATATGTCTGATGTATTACACTGCACTATGTATGGCTGGCACTACTGCTGCATATACCGGGTTACTGTGATCACTGGTCCTGTATATGTCTGATGTATTACATACACTGCACTATGTATGGCTGGCACTACTGCCTCATATACCGGGTTACTGTGATCACTGGTCCTGTATATGTCTGATGTATTACATACACTGTACTATGTATGACTGGCACTACTGCCGCATATACCGGGTTACTGTGATCACTGGTCCTGTATATGTCTGATGTATTACATACACTGCACTATGTATGTCTGGCACTACTGCCACATATACCGGGTTACTGTGATCACTGGTCCTGTATATGTCTGATGTATTACATACACTGCACTATGTATGGCTACTCTTACTGCCGCATATACCGGGTTACTGTGATCACTGGCCTGTATATGTCTGATGTATTACATACACTGCACTATGTATGGCTGCACTACTGCCCCATATACCGGGTTACTGTGATCACTGGTCCTGTATATGTCTGATGTATTACACACACTGCACTATGTATGGCTGGCACTACTGCCGCATATACCGGGTTACTGTGATCACTGGTCCTGTATATGTCTGATGTATTACACACACTGCACTATGTATGACTGGCACTACTGCCGCATATACCGGGTTACTGTGATCACTGGTCCTGTATATGTCTGATGTATTACATACACTGCACTATGTATGGCTGGCACTACTGCCGCATATACCGGGTTACTGTGATCACTGGTCCTGTATATGTCTGATGTATTACATACACTGCACTATGTATGACTGGCACTACTGCCGCATATACCGGGTTACTATGATCACTGGTCCTGTATATGTCTGATGTATTACATACACTGCACTATGTATGGCTGGCACTACTGCCGCATATACCGGGTTACTGTGATCACTGGTCCTGTATATGTCTGATGTATTACATACACTGCACTATGTATGGCTGGCACTACTGCCGCATATACCGGGTTACTGTGATCACTGGTCCTGTATATGTCTGATGTATTACATACACTGCACTATGTATGGCTGGCACTACTGCCGCATATACCGGGTTACTGTGATCACTGGTCCTGTATATGTCTGATGTATTACATACACTGCACTATGTATGGCTGGCACTACTGCCGCATATACCGGGTTACTGTGATCACTGGTCCTGTATATGTCTGATGTATTACACTGCACTATGTATGGCTGGCACTACTGCCGCATATACCGGGATACTGTGATCACTGGCCCTGTATATGTCTGATGTATTACATACACTGCACTATGTATGGCTGGCACTACTGCCGCATATACCGGGTTACTGTGATCACTGGTCCTGTATATGTCTGATGTATTACATACACTGCACTATGTATGGCTGGCACTACTGCCGCATATACCGGGTTACTGTGATCGCTGGCCCTGTATATGTCTGATGTATTACATACACTGCACTATGTATGGCTGGCACTACTGCCGCATATACCGGGTTACTGTGATCACTGGCCCTGTATATGTCTGATGTATTACATACACTGCACTATGTATGGCTGGCACTACTGCCGCATATACCGGGTTACTGTGATCACTGGTCCTGTATATGTCTGATGTATTACATACACTGCACTATGTATGGCTGGCACTACTGCCGCATATACCGGGTTACTGTGATCACTGGCCTGTATATGTCTGATGTATTACATACACTGCACTATGTATGGCTGGCCCTACTGCCGCATATACCGGGTTACTGTGATCACTGGTCCTGTATATGTCTGATGTATTACAAACACTGCACTATGTATGGCTGGCACTACTGCCGCATATACCGGGTTACTGTGATCACTGGTCCTGTATATGTCTGATGTATTACAAACACTGCACTATGTATGGCTGGCACTACTGCCGCATATACCGGGTTACTGTGATCACTGGTCCTGTATATGTCTGATGTATTACATACACTGCACTATGTATGGCTGGCACTACTGCCGCATATACCGGGTTACTGTGATCGCTGGCCCTGTATATGTCTGATGTATTACATACACTGCACTATGTATGGCTGGCACTACTGCCGCATATACTGGGTTACTGTGATCACTGGCCCTGTATATGTCTGATGTATTACATACACTGCACTATGTATGGCTGGCACTACTGCAGCATATACCGGGTTACTGTGATCACTGGTCCTGTACATGTCTGATGTATTACATACACTGCACTATGTATGGCTGGCACTACTGCCGCATATACTGGGTTACTGTGATCACTGGCCCTGTATATGTCTGATGTATTACATACACTGCACTATGTATGGCTGGCACTACTGCCGCATATACCGGGTTACTGTGATCACTGGCCCTGTATATGTCTGATGTATTACACACACTGCACTATGTATGGCTGGCACTACTGCCGCATATACCGGGTTACTGTGATCACTGGCCTGTATATGTCTGATGTATTACATACACTGCACTATGTATGGCTGCACTACTGCCGCATATACCGTGTTACTGTGATCACTGGTCCTGTATATGTCTGATGTATTACATACACTGCACTATGTATGGCTGCACTACTGCCGCATATACCGGGTTACTGTGATCACTGGTCCTGTATATGTCTGATGTATTACATACACTGCACTATGTATGACTGATCCTACTGCCGCATATACCGGGTTACTGTGATCACTGGTCCTGTATATGTCTGATGTATTATATACACTGCACTATGTATGGCTGGCACTACTGCCGCATATACCGGGTTACTGTGATCACTGGTCCTGTATATGTCTGATGTATTACATACACTGCACTATGTATGACTGGCACTACTGCCGCATATACCGGGTTACTGTGATCACTGGCCCTGTATATGTCTGATGTATTACATACACTGCACTATGTATGGCTGGCACTACTGCCGCATATACCGGGTTACTGTGATCACTGGTCCTGTATATGTCTGATGTATTACACACACTGCACTATGTATGGCTGGTCCTACTGCTGCATATACCGGGTTACTGTGATCACTGGCCCTGTATATGTCTGATGTATTATATACACTGCACTATGTATGGCTGGCACTACTGCCGCATATACCGGGTTACTGTGATCACTGGTCCTGTATATGTCTGATGTATTACACACACTGCACTATGTATGGCTGGTCCTACTGCCACATATACCGGGTTACTATGATCACTGGCCCTGTATATGTCTGATGTATTACATACACTGCACTATGTATGACTGACACTACTGCCGCATATACCGGGTTACTGTGATCACTGGTCCTGTATATGTCTGATGTATTACATACACTGCACTATGTATGGCTGGTACTACTGCCGCATATACCGGGTTACTGTGATCACTGGTCCTGTATATATCTGATGTATTACATACACTGCACTATGTATGGCTGGCACTACTGCCGCATATACCGGGTTACTATGATCACTGGCCCTGTATATGTCTGATGTATTACATACACTGCACTATGTATGGCTGGCCCTACTGCCGCATATACCGGGTTACTGTGATCACTGGCCCTGTATATGTCTGATGTATTACATACACTGCACTATGTATGGCTGGCACTACTGCCGCATATACCGGGTTACTGTGATCACTGGTCCTGTATATGTCTGATGTATTACATACACTGCACTATGTATGGCTGGCACTACTGCCACATATACCGGGTTACTGTGATCACTGGCCCTGTATATGTCTGATGTATTACATACACTGCACTATGTATGGCTGGTACTACTGCCGCATATACCGGGTTACTGTGATCACTGGTCCTGTATATATCTGATGTATTACATACACTGCACTATGTATGGCTGGCACTACTGCCGCATATACCGGGTTACTGTGATCACTGGTCCTGTATATGTCTGATGTATTACACACACTGCACTATGTATGGCTGGCACTACTGCCTCATATACCGGGTTACTGTGATCACTGGCCTGTATATGTCTGATGTATTACATACACTGCACTATGTATGACTGCACTACTGCCACATATACCGGGTTACTGTGATCACTGGTCCTGTATATGTCTGATGTATTACATACACTGCACTATGTATGGCTGGCACTACTGCCGCATATACCGGGTTACTGTGATCACTGGCCCTGTATATGTCTGATGTATTACATACACTGCACTATGTATGGCTGCACTACTGCCGCATATACCGGGTTACTGTGATCACTGGTCCTGTATATATCTGATGTATTACATACACTGCACTATGTATGGCTGGCACTACTGCCGCATATACCGGGTTACTGTGATCGCTGGCCCTGTATATGTCTGATATATTACATACACTGCACTATGTATGGCTGGCACTACTGCCGCATATACCGGGTTACTGTGATCACTGGTCCTGTATATGTCTGATGTATTACACACACTGCACTATGTATGGCTGGCACTACTGCCTCATATACCGGGTTACTGTGATCACTGGCCTGTATATGTCTGATGTATTACATACACTGCACTATGTATGACTGCACTACTGCCACATATACCGGGTTACTGTGATCACTGGTCCTGTATATGTCTGATGTATTATATACACTGCACTATGTATGGCTGGCACTACTGCCGCATATACCGGGTTACTGTGATCACTGGTCCTGTATATGTCTGATGTATTACATACACTGCACTATGTATGACTGACACTACTGCTGCATATACCGGGTTACTGTGATCACTGGTCCTGTATATGTCTGATGTATTACACACACTGCACTATGTATGGCTGGCACTACTGCCGCATATACCGGGTTACTGTGATCACTGGTCCTGTATATGTCTGATGTATTACACACACTGCACTATGTATGCCTGGTCCTACTGCCGCATATACCGGGTTACTGTGATCACTGGCCCTGTATATGTCTGATGTATTACATACACTGCACTATGTATGGCTGGCACTACTGCCGCATATACCGGGTTACTGTGATCACTGGTCCTGTATATGTCTGATGTATTACATACACTGCACTATGTATGACTGACACTACTGCTGCATATACCGGGTTACTGTGATCACTGGTCCTGTATATGTCTGATGTATTACACACACTGCACTATGTATGGCTGGCACTACTGCCGCATATACCGGGTTACTGTGATCACTGGCCCTGTATATGTCTGATGTATTACATACACTGCACTATGTATGGCTGGCACTACTGCCGCATATACCGGGTTACTGTGATCACTGGCCCTGTATATGTCTGATGTATTACATACACTGCACTATGTATGGCTGGCACTACTGCCGCATATACCGGGTTACTGTGATCACTGGTCCTGTATATGTCTGATGTATTACATACACTGCACTATGTATGGCTGGCACTACTGCCGCATATACCGGGTTACTGTGATCACTGGTCCTGTATATGTCTGATGTATTACATACACTGCACTATGTATGGCTGGCACTACTGCCGCATATACCGGGTTACTGTGATCACTGGCCCTGTATATGTCTGATGTATTACATACACTGCACTATGTATGGCTGGCACTACTGCCGCATATACCGGGTTACTGTGATCACTGGTCCTGTATATGTCTGATGTATTACATACACTGCACTATGTATGGCTGGCACTACTGCCGCATATACCGGGTTACTGTGATCACTGGTCCTGTATATGTCTGATGTATTACATACACTGCACTATGTATGGCTGCACTACTGCCGCATATACCGGGTTACTGTGATCACTGGTCCTGTATATGTCTGATGTATTACATACACTGCACTATGTATGGCTGGCACTACTGCAGCATATACCCGGTTACTATGATCACTGGTCCTGTATATGTCTGATGTATTACACACACTGCACTATGTATGGCTGGCACTACTGCCGCATATACCGGGTTACTGTGATCACTGGCCCTGTATATGTCTGATGTATTACAAACACTGCACTATGTATGGCTGGCACTACTGCCGCATATACCGGGTTACTGTGATCACTGGTCCTGTATATGTCTGATGTATTACATACACTGCACTATGTATGGCTGGCACTACTGCCGCATATACCGGGTTACTGTGATCACTGGTCCTGTATATGTCTGATGTATTACACACACTGCACTATGTATGGCTGACACTACTGCCGCATATACCGGGTTACTGTGATCACTGGTCCTGTATATGTCTGATGTATTACATACACTGCACTATGTATGGCTGGCACTACTGCCTCATATACCGGGTTACTGTGATCACTGGCCTGTATATGTCTGATGTATTACATACACTGCACTATGTATGGCTGGCACTACTGCCGCATATACCGGGTTACTGTGATCACTGGTCCTGTATATGTCTGATGTATTACATACACTGCACTATGTATGACTGGCACTACTGCCGCATATACCGGGTTACTGTGATCACTGGCCCTGTATATGTCTGATGTATTACATACACTGCACTATGTATGGCTGGCACTACTGCCGCATATACCGGGTTACTGTGATCACTGGCCCTGTATATGTCTGATGTATTACATACACTGCACTATGTATGGCTGGCACTACTGCCGCATATACCGGGTTACTGTGATCACTGGTCCTGTATATGTCTGATGTATTACATACACTGCACTATGTATGGCTGGCACTACTGCCACATATACCGGGTTACTGTGATCACTGGTCCTGTATATGTCTGATGTATTACATACACTGCACTATGTATGGCTGGCACTACTGCCGCATATACCGGGTTACTGTGATCACTGGTCCTGTATATGTCTGATGTATTACATACACTGTACTATGTATGGCTGGCACTACTGCCGCATATACCGGGTTACTGTGATCACTGGTCCTGTATATGTCTGATGTATTACATACACTGCACTATGTATGGCTGGCACTACTGCCGCATATACCGGGTTACTGTGATCACTGGCCCTGTATATGTCTGATGTATTACATACACTGCACTATGTATGGCTGGCACTACTGCCGCATATACCGGGTTACTGTGATCACTGGCCCTGTATATGTCTGATGTATTACATACACTGCACTATGTATGGCTGGCACTACTGCTACATATACCGGGTTACTGTGATCACTGGTCCTGTATATGTCTGATGTATTACACACACTGCACTATGTATGGCTGCACTACTGCCGCATATACCGGGTTACTGTGATCACTGGTCCTGTATATGTCTGATGTATTACACACACTGCACTATGTATGGCTGCACTACTGCCGCATATACCGGGTTACTGTGATCGCTGGCCCTGTATATGTCTGATATATTACATACACTGCACTATGTATGGCTGGCACTACTGCCGCATATACCGGGTTACTGTGATCACTGGTCCTGTATATGTCTGATGTATTACATACACTGCACTATGTATGGCTGACACTACTGCCGCATATACCGGGTTACTGTGATCACTGGTCCTGTATATGTCTGATGTATTACACACACTGCACTATGTATGGCTGACACTACTGCCGCATATACCGGGTTACTGTGATCACTGGTCCTGTATATGTCTGATGTATTACATACACTGCACTATGTATGGCTGGCACTACTGCCGCATATACCGGGTTACTGTGATCACTGGCCCTGTATATGTCTGATGTATTACATACACTGCACTATGTATGGCTGGCACTACTGCCGCATATACCAGGTTACTGTGATCACTGGTCCTGTATATGTCTGATGTATTACATACACTGCACTATGTATGGCTGGCACTACTGCCGCATATACCGGGTTACTGTGATCACTGGTCCTGTATATGTCTGATGTATTACATACACTGCACTATGTATGGCTGACACTACTGCCGCATATACCGGGTTACTGTGATCACTGGTCCTGTATATGTCTGATGTATTACACACACTGCACTATGTATGGCTGACACTACTGCCGCATATACCGGGTTACTGTGATCACTGGCCCTGTATGTGTCTGATGTATTACATACACTGCACTATGTATGGCTGGCACTACTGCCGCATATACCGGGTTACTGTGATCACTGGTCCTGTATATGTCTGATGTATTACAAACACTGCACTATGTATGGCTGGCACTACTGCCACATATACCGGGTTACTGTGATAACTGGTCCTGTATATGTCTGATGTATTACATACACTGCACTATGTATGGCTGGCACTACTGCCGCATATACCGGGTTACTGTGATCACTGGCCCTGTATATGTCTGATGTATTACATACACTGCACTATGTATGGCTGGCACTACTGCCGCATATACCGGGTTACTGTGATCACTGGTCCTGTACATGTCTGATGTATTACATACACTGCACTATGTATGGCTGACACTACTGCCGCATATACCTGGTTACTGTGATCACTGGTCCTGTATATGTCTGATGTATTACACACACTGCACTATGTATGGCTGGCACTACTGCCGCATATACTGGGTTACTGTGATCACTGGTCCTGTATATGTCTGATGTATTACATACACTGCACTATGTATGGCTGGCACTACTGCCGCATATACCGGGTTACTGTGATCACTGGTCCTGTATATGTCTGATGTATTACACACACTGCACTATGTATGGCTGGCACTACTGCCGCATATACCGGGTTACTGTGATCACTGGCCCTGTATATGTCTGATGTATTACACACACTGCACTATGTATGGCTGGCACTACTGCCGCATATACCGGGTTACTGTGATCACTGGTCCTGTATATGTCTGATGTATTACATACACTGCACTATGTATGGCTGGCACTACTGCCGCATATACCGGGTTACTGTGATCACTGGCCTGTATATGTCTGATGTATTACATACACTGCACTATGTATGGCTGGCACTACTGCCGCATATACCGGGTTACTGTGATCACTGGCCCTGTATATGTCTGATGTATTACATACACTGCACTATGTATGGCTGGCACTACTGCCACATATACCGGGTTACTGTGATCGCTGGCCCTGTATATGTCTGATGTATTACATACACTGCACTATGTATGGCTGGCACTACTGCCGCATATATCGTGTTACTGTGATCACTGGTCCTGTATATGTCTGATGTATTACATACACTGCACTATGTATGGCTGGCACTACTGCCGCATATACCGTGTTACTGTGATCACTGGTCCTGTATATGTCTGATGTATTACATACACTGCACTATGTATGGCTGCACTACTGCCGCATATACCGGGTTACTGTGATCACTGGTCCTGTATATGTCTGATGTATTACATACACTGCACTATGTATGACTGATCCTACTGCCGCATATACCGGGTTACTGTGATCACTGGTCCTGTATATGTCTGATGTATTACATACACTGCACTATGTATGGCTGGCACTACTGCCGCATATACCGGGTTACTGTGATCACTGGTCCTGTATATGTCTGATGTATTACATACACTGCACTATGTATGGCTGGCACTACTGCCACATATACCGGGTTACTGTGATCACTGGCCCTGTATATGTCTGATGTATTATATACACTGCACTATGTATGACTGGCACTACTGCCGCATATACCGGGTTACTGTGATCACTGGCCCTGTATATGTCTGATGTATTATATACACTGCACTATGTATGGCTGGCACTACTGCCGCATATACCGGGTTACTGTGATCACTGGTCCTGTATATGTCTGATGTATTACACACACTGCACTATGTATGGCTGGTCCTACTGCCACATATACCGGGTTACTATGATCACTGGCCCTGTATATGTCTGATGTATTACATACACTGCACTATGTATGACTGACACTACTGCCGCATATACCGGGTTACTGTGATCACTGGTCCTGTATATGTCTGATGTATTACATACACTGCACTATGTATGGCTGGTACTACTGCCGCATATACCGGGTTACTGTGATCACTGGTCCTGTATATATCTGATGTATTACATACACTGCACTATGTATGGCTGGCACTACTGCCGCATATACCGGGTTACTATGATCACTGGCCCTGTATATGTCTGATGTATTACATACACTGCACTATGTATGGCTGGCCCTACTGCCGCATATACCGGGTTACTGTGATCACTGGCCCTGTATATGTCTGATGTATTACATACACTGCACTATGTATGGCTGGCACTACTGCCGCATATACCGGGTTACTGTGATCACTGGTCCTGTATATGTCTGATGTATTACATACACTGCACTATGTATGGCTGGCACTACTGCCACATATACCGGGTTACTGTGATCACTGGCCCTGTATATGTCTGATGTATTACATACACTGCACTATGTATGGCTGGTACTACTGCCGCATATACCGGGTTACTGTGATCACTGGTCCTGTATATATCTGATGTATTACATACACTGCACTATGTATGGCTGGCACTACTGCCGCATATACCGGGTTACTGTGATCACTGGTCCTGTATATGTCTGATGTATTACACACACTGCACTATGTATGGCTGGCACTACTGCCTCATATACCGGGTTACTGTGATCACTGGCCTGTATATGTCTGATGTATTACATACACTGCACTATGTATGACTGCACTACTGCCACATATACCGGGTTACTGTGATCACTGGTCCTGTATATGTCTGATGTATTACATACACTGCACTATGTATGGCTGGCACTACTGCCGCATATACCGGGTTACTGTGATCACTGGTCCTGTATATATCTGATGTATTACATACACTGCACTATGTATGGCTGGCACTACTGCCGCATATACCGGGTTACTGTGATCGCTGGCCCTGTATATGTCTGATATATTACATACACTGCACTATGTATGGCTGGCACTACTGCCGCATATACCGGGTTACTGTGATCACTGGTCCTGTATATGTCTGATGTATTATATACACTGCACTATGTATGGCTGGCACTACTGCCGCATATACCGGGTTACTGTGATCACTGGTCCTGTATATGTCTGATGTATTACATACACTGCACTATGTATGACTGACACTACTGCTGCATATACCGGGTTACTGTGATCACTGGTCCTGTATATGTCTGATGTATTACATACACTGCACTATGTATGGCTGGCACTACTGCCCCATATACCGGGTTACTGTGATCACTGGTCCTGTATATATCTGATGTATTATATACACTGCACTATGTATGGCTGGCACTACTGCCGCATATACCGGGTTACTGTGATCACTGGTCCTGTATATGTCTGATGTATTACATACACTGCACTATGTATGGCTGGCACTACTGCCGCATATACCGGGTTACTGTGATCACTGGTCCTGTATATGTCTGATGTATTATATACACTGCACTATGTATGGCTGGCACTACTGCCGCATATACCGGGTTACTGTGATCACTGGTCCTGTATATGTCTGATGTATTACATACACTGCACTATGTATGGCTGGCACTACTGCCGCATATATTGGGTTACTGTGATCGCTGGTCCTGTATATGTCTGATGTATTACATACACTGCACTATGTATGGCTGGCACTACTGCCGCATATACCAGGTTACTGTGATCACTGGTCCTGTATATGTCTGATGTATTATATACACTGCACTATGTATGGCTGGCACTACTGCCGCATATACCGGGTTACTGTGATCACTGGTCCTGTATATGTCTGATGTATTACATACACTGCACTATGTATGGCTGGCACTACTGCCGCATATACCGGGTTACTGTGATCACTGTCCCTGTATATGTCTGATGTATTACATACACTGCACTATGTATGACTGGCACTACTGCTGCATATACCGGGTTACTGTGATCACTGGTCCTGTATATGTCTGATGTATTACATACACTGCACTATGTATGACTGGCACTACTGCCGCATATACCGGGTTACTGTGATCACTGTCCCTGTATATGTCTGATGTATTACATACACTGCACTATGTATGACTGGCACTACTGCTGCATATACCGGGTTACTGTGATCACTGGCCCTGTATATGTCTGATGTATTACATACACTGCACTATGTATGGCTGGCACTACTGCCGCATATACCGGGTTACTGTGATCGCTGGTCCTGTATATGTCTGATGTATTACACACACTGCACTATGTATGGCTGGCACTACTGCCGCATATATTGGGTTACTGTGATCGCTGGTCCTGTATATGTCTGATGTATTACATACACTGCACTATGTATGGCTGGCACTACTGCCGCATATACCGGGTTACTGTGATCACTGGTCCTGTATATGTCTGATGTATTACATACACTGCACTATGTATGGCTGGCACTACTGCCGCATATACCGGGTTACTGTGATCACTGGTCCTGTATATGTCTGATGTATTACACACACTGCACTATGTATGGCTGGTACTACTGCCGCATATACCGGGTTACTGTGATCACTGGCCCTGTATATGTCTGATGTATTACATACACTGCACTATGTATGGCTGGCACTACTGCCACATATACCGGGTTACTGTGATCACTGGCCCTGTATATGTCTGATGTATTACATACACTGCACTATGTATGGCTGGCACTACTGCCGCATATACCGGGTTACTGTGATCACTGGTCCTGTATATGTCTGATGTATTACATACACTGCACTATGTATGACTGGCACTACTGCCGCATATACCGGGTTACTGTGATCACTGGTCCTGTATATGTCTGATGTATTACATACACTGCACTATGTATGACTGGCACTACTGCTGCATATACCGGGTTACTGTGATCACTGGCCTGTATATGTCTGATGTATTACATACACTGCACTATGTATGGCTGGCACTACTGCCGCATATACCGGGTTACTGTGATCACTGGTCCTGTATATGTCTGATGTATTACATACACTGCACTATGTATGGCTGGCACTACTGCCGCATATACCGGGTTACTGTGATCACTGGTCCTGTATATGTCTGATGTATTACATACACTGCACTATGTATGGCTGGCACTACTGCCGCATATACTGGGTTACTGTGATCATTGGTCCTGTATATGTCTGATGTATTACACACACTGCACTATGTATGGCTGGCACTACTGCCGCATATACCGGGTTACTGTGATCACTGGTCCTGTATATGTCTGATGTATTACATACACTGCACTATGTATGGCTGGCACTACTGCCGCATATACCGGGTTACTGTGATCACTGGTCCTGTATATGTCTGATGTATTACATACACTGCACTATGTATGGCTGGCACTACTGCCGCATATACCGGGTTACTGTGATCACTGGTCCTGTATATGTCTGATGTATTACATACACTGCACTATGTATGGCTGGCACTACTGCCGCATATACCGGGTTACTGTGATCACTGGTCCTGTATATATCTGATGTATCACATACACTGCACTATGTATGGCTGGCCCTACTGCCTCATATACCGGGTTACTGTGATCACTGGTCCTGTATATGTCTGATGTATTACATACACTGCACTATGTATGGCTGGCACTACTGCCGCATATACCGGGTTACTGTGATCACTGGCCCTGTATATGTCTGATGTATTACATACACTGCACTATGTATGGCTGCTCCTACTGCCGCATATACCGGGTTACTGTGATCACTGGTCCTGTATATGTCTGATGTATTACATACACTGCACTATGTATGGCTGGCCCTACTGCCGCATATACCGGGTTACTGTGATCACTGGCCCTGTATATGTCTGATGTATTACATACACTGCACTATGTATGGCTGCACTACTGCCACATATACCGGGTTACTGTGATCACTGGTCCTGTATATGTCTGATGTATTACATACACTGCACTATGTATGGCTGCACTACTGCCGCATATACCGGGTTACTGTGATCACTGGCCCTGTATATGTCTGATGTATTACATACACTGCACTATGTATGACTGGCACTACTGCTGCATATACCGGGTTACTGTGATCACTGTCCTGTATATGTCTGATGTATTACATACACTGCACTATGTATGGCTGGCACTACTGCCGCATATACCGGGTTACTGTGATCACTGGTCCTGTATATGTCTGATGTATTACATACACTGCACTATGTATGACTGGCACTACTGCCGCATATACCGGGATACTGTGATCACTGGTCCTGTATATGTCTGATGTATTACATACACTGCACTATGTATGGATGGAACTACTGCTGCATATACCGGGTTACTGTGATCACTGGTCCTGTATATGTCTGATGTATTATACACACTGCACTATGTATGGCTGGCACTACTGCCACATATACCGGGTTACTGTGATCACTGGTCCTGTATATGTCTGATGTATTACATACACTGCACTATGTATGGCTGGCACTACTGCCGCATATACCGGGTTACTGTGATCACTGGCCCTGTATATGTCTGATGTATTACATACACTGCACTATGTATGGCTGGCACTACTGCTGCATATACCAGGTTACTGTGATCACTGGTCCTGTATATGTCTGATGTATTACATACACTGCACTATGTATGGCTGGCACTACTGCCGCATATACCGGGTTACTGTGATCACTGGTCCTGTATATATCTGATGTATTGCATACACTGCACTATGTATGACTGGCACTACTGCCACATATACCGGGTTACTGTGATAACTGGTCCTGTATATGTCTGATGTATTACATACACTGCACTATGTATGGCTGCTCCTACTGCCGCATATACCGGGTTACTGTGATCACTGGTCCTGTATATGTCTGATGTATTACATACACTGCACTATGTATGGCTGCACTACTGCCACATATACCGGGTTACTGTGATCACTGGCCCTGTATATGTCTGATGTATTACACACACTGCACTATGTATGGCTGGCCCTACTGCCGCATATACCGGGTTACTGTGATCACTGGCCCTGTATATATCTGATGTATTACACACACTGCACTATGTATGGCTGGTCCTACTGCCGCATATACCGGGTTACTGTGATAACTGGTCCTGTATATGTCTGATGTATTACATACACTGCACTATGTATGGCTGCACTACTGCCACATATACCGGGTTACTGTGATCACTGGTCCTGTATATGTCTGATGTATTACATACACTGCACTATGTATGGCTGCACTACTGCCGCATATACCGGGTTACTGTGATCACTGGTCCTGTATATGTCTGATGTATTACACACACTGCACTATGTATGGCTGGCCCTACTGCCGCATATACCGGGTTACTGTGATCACTGGCCTGTATATGTCTGATGTATTACACACACTGCACTATGTATGGCTGGCCCTACTGCCGCATATACCGGGTTACTGTGATAACTGGTCCTGTATATGTCTGATGTATTACATACACTGCACTATGTATGGCTGGCACTACTGCCACATATACCGGGTTACTGTGATCACTGGTCCTGTATATGTCTGATGTATTACACACACTGCACTATGTATGACTGGCACTACTGCCACATATACCGGGTTACTGTGATCACTGGTCCTGTATATGTCTGATGTATTATATACACTGCACTATGTATGACTGGCACTACTGCCACATATACCGGGTTACTGTGATCACTGGTCCTGTATATGTCTGATGTATTATATACACTGTACTATGTATGGCTGGCACTACTGCTGCATATACCGGGTTACTGTGATCACTGGTCCTGTATATGTCTGATGTATTACATACACTGCACTATGTATGACTGGCACTACTGCCACATATACCGGGTTACTGTGATCACTGGTCCTGTATATGTCTGATGTATTATATACACTGTACTATGTATGGCTGGCACTACTGCTGCATATACCGGGTTACTGTGATCACTGGTCCTGTATATGTCTGATATATTACATACACTGCACTATGTATGGCTGGTCCTACTGCCTCATATACCGGGTTACTGTGATCACTGGTCCTGTATATGTCTGATGTATTACATACACTGCACTATGTATGGCTGCACTACTGCCGCATATACCGGGTTACTGTGATCACTGGCCCTGTATATGTCTGATGTATTACATACACTGCACTATGTATGGCTGACACTACTGCCGCATATACCGGGTTACTGTGATCACTGGTCCTGTATATATCTGATGTATTACATACACTGCACTATGTATGGCTGGCACTACTGCCGCATATACCGGGTTACTGTGATCACTGGTCCTGTATATGTCTGATGTATTACATACACTGCACTATGTATGACTGCACTACTGCCACATATACCGGGTTACTGTGATCACTGGTCCTGTATATGTCTGATGTATTACATACACTGCACTATGTATGACTGACACTACTGCCGCATATACCGGGTTACTGTGATCACTGGTCCTGTATATGTCTGATGTATTACATACACTGCACTATGTATGGCTGGCACTACTGCCGCATATACCGGGTTACTGTGATCACTGGTCCTGTATATGTCTGATGTATTACATACACTGCACTATGTATGGCTGGCACTACTGCCGCATATACCGGGTTACTGTGATCACTGGCCTGTATATGTCTGATGTATTACATACACTGCACTATGTATGACTGCACTACTGCCACATATACCGGGTTACTGTGATCACTGGTCCTGTATATGTCTGATGTATTACATACACTGCACTATGTATGACTGACACTACTGCTGCATATACCGGGTTACTGTGATCACTGGTCCTGTATATGTCTGATGTATTACATATACTGCACTATGTATGGCTGGCACTACTGCCGCATATACCGGGTTACTGTGATCACTGGCCCTGTATATGTCTGATGTATTACATACACTGCACTATGTATGGCTGGCCCTACTGCCGCATATACCGGGTTACTGTGATCACTGGTCCTGTATATGTCTGATGTATTATATACACTGCACTATGTATGACTGGCACTACTGCCGCATATACCGGGTTACTGTGATCACTGGCCTTGTATATGTCTGATGTATTACATACACTGCACTATGTATGACTGGCACTACTGCCGCATATACCGGGTTACTGTGATCACTGGTCCTGTATATGTCTGATGTATTATACACACTGCACTATGTATGGCTGGTACTACTGCCGCATATACCGGGTTACTGTGATCACTGGCCTTGTATATGTCTGATGTATTACATACACTGCACTATGTATGGCTGGCACTACTGCCTCATATACCGGGTTACTGTGATCACTGGCCTGTATATGTCTGATGTATTACATACACTGCACTATGTATGGCTGGCACTACTGCCGCATATACCGGGTTACTGTGATCACTGGTCCTGTATATGTCTGATGTATTACATACACTGCACTATGTATGGCTGGCACTACTGCCGCATATACCGGGTTACTGTGATCACTGGCCCTGTATATGTCTGATGTATTACATACACTGCACTATGTATGGCTGGCCCTACTGCCGCATATACCGGGTTACTGTGATCACTGGTCCTGTATATGTCTGATGTATTATATACACTGCACTATGTATGACTGGCACTACTGCCGCATATACCGGGTTACTGTGATCACTGGCCTTGTATATGTCTGATGTATTACATACACTGCACTATGTATGACTGGCACTACTGCCGCATATACCGGGTTACTGTGATCACTGGTCCTGTATATGTCTGATGTATTATACACACTGCACTATGTATGGCTGGTACTACTGCCGCATATACCGGGTTACTGTGATCACTGGCCTTGTATATGTCTGATGTATTACATACACTGCACTATGTATGGCTGGCACTACTGCCTCATATACCGGGTTACTGTGATCACTGGCCTGTATATGTCTGATGTATTACATACACTGCACTATGTATGGCTGGCACTACTGCCGCATATACCGGGTTACTGTGATCACTGGTCCTGTATATGTCTGATGTATTACATACACTGCACTATGTATGGCTGGCACTACTGCCGCATATACCGGGTTACTGTGATCACTGGTCCTGTATATGTCTGATGTATTACATACACTGCACTATGTATGGCTGGCACTACTGCCGCATATACGGGTTACTGTGATCACTGGTCCTGTATATGTCTGATGTATTACATACACTGCACTATGTATGGCTGGCACTACTGCCACATATACCGGGTTACTGTGATCACTGGCCCTGTATATGTCTGATGTATTACATACACTGTACTATGTATGGCTGGCACTACTGCCGCATATACCGGGTTACTGTGATCACTGGTCCTGTATATGTCTGATGTATTACATACACTGCACTATGTATGGCTGGTCCTACTGCTGCATATACCGGGTTACTGTGATCACTGGTCCTGTATATGTCTGATATATTACATACACTGCACTATGTATGGCTGGCACTACTGCTGCATATACCGGGTTACTGTGATCACTGGTCCTGTATATGTCTGATGTATTACATATACTGCACTATGTATGGCTGGCACTACTGCCACATATACCGGGTTACTGTGATCCCTGGCCCTGTATATGTCTGATGTATTACATACACTGTACTATGTATGGCTGGCACTACTGCCACATATACCGGGTTACTGTGATCACTGGTCCTGTATATGTCTGATGTATTACATACACTGCACTATGTATGGCTGGCACTACTGCCGCATATACCGGGTTACTGTGATCACTGGCCCTGTATATGTCTGATGTATTACATACACTGCACTATGTATGGCTGGCACTACTGCCGCATATACCGGGTTACTGTGATCACTGGTCCTGTATATGTCTGATGTATTACATACACTGCACTATGTATGGCTGGCACTACTGCCGCATATACCGGGTTACTGTGATCACTGGTCCTGTATATGTCTGATGTATTACATACACTGCACTATGTATGGCTGGCCCTACTGCCGCATATACCGGGTTACTGTGATCACTGGTCCTGTATATGTCTGATGTATTACATACACTGCACTATGTATGGCTGCACTACTGCCTCATATACCGGGTTACTGTGATCACTGGACCTGTATATGTCTGATGTATTACATACACTGCACTATGTATGGCTGGCACTACTGCCGCATATACCGGGTTACTGTGATCACTGGTCCTGTATATGTCTGATGTATTACATACACTGCACTATGTATGGCTGGCACTACTGCCGCATATACCGGGTTACTGTGATCACTGGTCCTGTATATGTCTGATATATTACATACACTGCACTATGTATGGCTGGCACTACTGCCGCATATACCGGGTTACTGTGATCACTGGACCTGTATATGTCTGATGTATTACATACACTGCACTATGTATGGCTGGTACTACTGCCGCATATACCGGGTTACTGTGATCACTGGTCCTGTATATGTCTGATGTATTACATACACTGCACTATGTATGGCTGGCACTACTGCCGCATATACCGGGTTACTGTGATCACTGGCCCTGTATATGTCTGATGTATTACATACACTGCACTATGTATGGCTGGCACTACTGCCGCATATACCGGGTTACTGTGATCACTGGACCTGTATATGTCTGATGTATTACATACACTGCACTATGTATGGCTGGCACTACTGCCGCATATACCGGGTTACTGTGATCACTGGTCCTGTATATGTCTGATGTATTACATACACTGCACTATGTATGGCTGGTACTACTGCCGCATATACCGGGTTACTGTGATCACTGGTCCTGTATATGTCTGATGTATTACATACACTGCACTATGTATGGCTGGCACTACTGCCGCATATACCGGGTTACTGTGATTACTGGTCCTGTATATGTCTGATGTATTACATACACTGCACTATGTATGGCTGACACTACTGCCACATATACCGGGTTACTGTGATCACTGGTCCTGTATATGTCTGATGTATTACATACACTGCACTATGTATGGCTGACACTACTGCCACATATACCGGGTTACTGTGATCACTGGCCTGTATATGTCTGATGTATTACACACACTGCACTATGTATGGCTGGTACTACTGCCACATATACCGGGTTACTGTGATCACTGGTCCTGTATATGTCTGATGTATTACATACACTGCACTATGTATGACTGGCACTACTGCCGCATATACCGGGTTACTGTGATCACTGGCCCTGTATATGTCTGATGTATTACACACACTGCACTATGTATGGCTGGTACTACTGCCACATATACCGGGTTACTGTGATCACTGGTCCTGTATATGTCTGATGTATTACATACACTGCACTATGTATGACTGGCACTACTGCTGCATATACCGGGTTACTGTGATCACTGGTCCTGTATATGTCTGATGTATTACATACACTGCACTATGTATGGCTGACACTACTGCTGCATATACCGGGTTACTGTGATCATTGGTCCTGTATATGTCTGATGTATTACATACACTGCACTATGTATGGCTGGCCCTACTGCCGCATATACCGGGTTACTGTGATCACTGGTCCTGTATATATCTGATGTATTACATACACTGCACTATGTATGGCTGGCACTACTGCCGCATATACCGGGTTACTGTGATCATTGGTCCTGTATATGTCTGATGTATTACATACACTGCACTATGTATGGCTGGCCCTACTGCCGCATATACCGGGTTACTGTGATCACTGGTCCTGTATATATCTGATGTATTACATACACTGCACTATGTATGGCTGGCACTACTGCCGCATATACCGGGTTACTGTGATCACTGGTCCTGTATATGTCTGATGTATTACATACACTGCACTATGTATGGCTGGCACTACTGCCACATATACCGGGTTACTGTGATCACTGGTCCTGTATATGTCTGATGTATTACATGCACTGCACTATGTATGGCTGGCACTACTGCCACATATACCGGGTTACTGTGATCACTGGTCCTGTATATGTCTGATGTATTACATACACTGCACTATGTATGGCTGGCACTACTGCCGCATATACCGGGTTACTGTGATCACTGGTCCTGTATATGTCTGATGTATTACATACACTGCACTATGTATGGCTGGAACTACTGCCGCATATACCGGGTTACTGTGATCACTGGCCCTGTATATGTCTGATGTATTACCTACACTGCACTATGTATGGCTGGCACTACTGCCGCATATACCGGGTTACTGTGATCACTGGCCCTGTATATGTCTGATGTATTACATACACTGCACTATGTATGTATGGCACTACTGCCGCATATACCGGGTTACTGTGATCACTGGCCCTGTATATGTCTGATGTATTACATACACTGCACTATGTATGGCTGGCACTACTGCCGCATATACTGGGTTACTGTGATCACTGGTCCTGTATATGTCTGATGTATTACATACACTGCACTATGTATGGCTGGCACTACTGCCGCATATACCGGGTTACTGTGATCACTGGCCTGTATATGTCTGATGTATTACATACACTGCACTATGTATGGCTGGCACTACTGCCGCATATACCGGATTACTGTGATCACTGGCCCTGTATATGTCTGATGTATTACATACACTGCACTATGTATGGCTGGCACTACTGCCGCATATACTGGGTTACTGTGATCACTGGTCCTGTATATGTCTGATGTATTACATACACTGCACTATGTATGGCTGGCACTACTGCCGCATATACCGGGTTACTGTGATCACTGGTCCTGTATATGTCTGATGTATTATATACACTGCACTATGTATGGCTGCACTACTGCCGCATATACCGGGTTACTGTGATCACTGGTCCTGTATATGTCTGATGTATTACATACACTGCACTATGTATGGCTGGTACTACTGCCGCATATACCGGGTTACTGTGATCACTGGCCCTGTATATGTCTGATGTATTATATACACTGCACTATGTATGGCTGGCACTACTGCCACATATACCGGGTTACTGTGATCACTGGTCCTGTATATGTCTGATGTATTACATACACTGCACTATGTATGGCTGGCACTACTGCTGCATATACCGGGTTACTGTGATCACTGGTCCTGTATATGTCTGATGTATTACATACACTGCACTATGTATGGCTGGCACTACTGCCGCATATACCGGGTTACTGTGATCACTGGCCCTGTATATGTCTGATGTATTACACACACTGCACTATGTATGGCTGGCACTACTGCCACATATACCTGGTTACTGTGATCACTGGTCCTGTATATGTCTGATGTATTACATACACTGCACTATGTATGGCTGGCACTACTGCCACATATACCGGGTTACTGTGATCACTGGTCCTGTATATGTCTGATGTATTACATACACTGCACTATGTATGGCTGGCACTACTGCCGCATATACCGGGTTACTGTGATCACTGGCCCTGTATATGTCTGATGTATTACATACACTGCACTATGTATGGCTGGCACTACTGCTGCATATACCGGGTTACTGTGATCACTGGTCCTGTATATGACTGATGTATTACATACACTGCACTATGTATGGCTGGTCCTACTGCTGCATATACCGGGTTACTGTGATCACTGGTCCTGTATATGTCTGATGTATTACATACACTGCACTATGTATGGCTGGCACTACTGCCGCATATACCGGGTTACTGTGATCGCTGGCCCTGTATATATCTGATGTATTACATACACTGCACTATGTATGGCTGGTACTACTGCCGCATATACCGGGTTACTGTGATCACTGGTCCTGTATATGTCTGATGTATTACATACACTGCACTATGTATGGCTGGCACTACTGCCGCATATACCGGGTTACTGTGATCACTGGCCCTGTATATGTCTGATGTATTACATACACTGCACTATGTATGGCTGGCACTACTGCCGCATATACCGGGTTACTGTGATCACTGGCCCTGTATATGTCTGATGTATTACATACACTGCACTATGTATGGCTGGCACTACTGCCACATATACCGGGTTACTGTGATCACTGGCCTGTATATGTCTGATGTATTACATACACTGCACTATGTATGGCTGGCACTACTGCCGCATATACCGGGTTACTGTGATCACTGGTCCTGTATATGTCTGATGTATTACATACACTGCACTATGTATGGCTGGCCCTACTGCTGCATATACCGGGTTACTGTGATCACTGGTCCTGTATATGTCTGATGTATTACATACACTGCACTATGTATGGCTGGTCCTACTGCCGCATATACCGGGTTACTGTGATCACTGGCCCTGTATATGTCTGATGTATTACATACACTGCACTATGTATGGCTGGCACTACTGCCACATATACCGGGTTACTGTGATCACTGGCCTGTATATGTCTGATGTATTACATACACTGCACTATGTATGGCTGGCACTACTGCCGCATATACCGGGTTACTGTGATCACTGGTCCTGTATATGTCTGATGTATTACATACACTGCACTATGTATGGCTGGCACTACTGCCGCATATACCGGGTTACTGTGATCACTGGCCCTGTATATGTCTGATGTATTACATACACTGCACTATGTATGACTGGCACTACTGCCGCATATACCGGGTTACTGTGATCACTGGCCTGTATATGTCTGATGTATTACATACACTGCACTATGTATGGCTGGCACTACTGCCGCATATACCGGGTTACTGTGATCACTGGTCCTGTATATGTCTGATGTATTACATACACTGCACTATGTATGGCTGGCACTACTGCCGCATATACCGGGTTACTGTGATCACTGGCCCTGTATATGTCTGATGTATTACATACACTGCACTACGTATGGCTGGCACTACTGCCGCATATACCGGGTTACTGTGATCATTGGTCCTGTATATGTCTGATGTATTACATACACTGCACTACGTATGGCTGGCCCTACTGCCGCATATACCGGGTTACTGTGATCACTGGTCCTGTATATATCTGATGTATTACATACACTGCACTATGTATGGCTGGCACTACTGCCGCATATACCGGGTTACTGTGATCATTGGTCCTGTATATGTCTGATGTATTACATACACTGCACTATGTATGGCTGGCCCTACTGCCGCATATACCGGGTTACTGTGATCACTGGTCCTGTATATATCTGATGTATTACATACACTGCACTATGTATGGCTGGCACTACTGCCGCATATACCGGGTTACTGTGATCACTGGCCCTGTATATGTCTGATGTATTACATACACTGCACTATGTATGGCTGGCACTACTGCCGCATATACCGGGTTACTGTGATCACTGGCCCTGTATATGTCTGATGTATTACATACACTGCACTATGTATGACTGGCACTACTGCCGCATATACCGGGTTACTGTGATCACTGGTCCTGTATATGTCTGATGTATTACATACACTGCACTATGTATGGCTGGCACTACTGCCGCATATACCGGGTTACTGTGATCACTGGTCCTGTATATGTCTGATGTATTACACACACTGCACTATGTATGACTGGCACTACTGCCGCATATACCGGGTTACTGTGATCACTGGTCCTGTATATGTCTGATGTATTACATACACTGCACTATGTATGGCTGGAACTACTGCCGCATATACCGGGTTACTGTGATCACTGGCCCTGTATATGTCTGATGTATTACATACACTGCACTATGTATGGCTGGCACTACTGCTGCATATACCGGGTTACTGTGATCACTGGTCCTGTATATGTCTGATGTATTACATACACTGCACTATGTATGGCTGGCACTACTGCCACATATACCGTGTTACTGTGATCACTGGTCCTGTATATGTCTGATGTATTGCACACACTGCACTATGTATGGCTGGCACTACTGCCGCATATACCGGGTTACTGTGATCACTGGTCCTGTATATGTCTGATGTATTACATACACTGCACTATGTATGGCTGGCACTACTGCCGCATATACCGGGTTACTGTGATCACTGGTCCTGTATATGTCTGATGTATTGCACACACTGCACTATGTATGGCTGGCACTACTGCCGCATATACCGGGTTACTGTGATCACTGGTCCTGTATATGTCTGATGTATTACATACACTGCACTATGTATGGCTGGCACTACTGCCGCATATACTGGGTTACTGTGATCACTGGTCCTGTATATGTCTGATGTATTACATACACTGCACTATGTATGGCTGGCACTACTGCCGCATATACCGGGTTACTGTGATCACTGGCCTGTATATGTCTGATGTATTACATACACTGCACTATGTATGGCTGGCACTACTGCCGCATATACCGGGTTACTGTGATCACTGGTCCTGTATATGTCTGATGTATTACATACACTGCACTATGTATGGCTGGCACTACTGCCGCATATACCGGGTTACTGTGATCACTGGCCCTGTATATGTCTGATGTATTACACACACTGCACTATGTATGGCTGGCACTACTGCTGCATATACCGGGTTACTGTGATCACTGGTCCTGTATATGTCTGATGTATTACATACACTGCACTATGTATGGCTGCACTACTGCTACATATACCGGGTTACTGTGATCACTGGTCCTGTATATGTCTGATGTATTACATACACTGCACTATGTATGGCTGGCACTACTGCCGCATATACCGGGTTACTGTGATCACCGGTCCTGTATATGTCTGATGTATTACATACACTGCACTATGTATGGCTGGCACTACTGCCGCATATACCGGGTTACTGTGATCACTGGTCCTGTATATGTCTGATGTATTACACACACTGCACTATGTATGGCTGGCACTACTGCTGCATATACCGGGTTACTGTGATCACTGGTCCTGTATATGTCTGATGTATTACATACACTGCACTATGTATGGCTGGTCCTACTGCCGCATATACCGGGTTACTGTGATCAATGGTCCTGTATATGTCTGATGTATTACATACACTGCACTATGTATGGCTGGCACTACTGCCGCATATACCGGGTTACTGTGATCACTGGTCCTGTATATGTCTGATGTATTACATACACTGCACTATGTATGGCTGGCACTACTGCCGCATATACCCGGTTACTGTGATCACTGGTCCTGTATATGTCTGATGTATTACATACACTGCACTATGTATGGCTGGCACTACTGCCGCATATACCGGGTTACTGTGATCACTAGCCCTGTATATGTCTGATGTATTACACACACTGCACTATGTATGGCTGGCACTACTGCCGCATATACCGGGTTACTGTGATCACTGGTCCTGTATATGTCTGATGTATTACATACACTGCACTATGTATGGCTGCACTACTGCCACATATACCGGGTTACTGTGATCACTGGTCCTGTATATATCTGATGTATTACATACACTGCACTATGTATGGCTGCACTACTGCCGCATATACCGGGTTACTGTGATCACTGGTCCTGTATATGTCTGATGTATTACACACACTGCACTATGTATGGCTGGCACTACTGCTGCATATACCGGGTTACTGTGATCACTGGTCCTGTATATGTCTGATGTATTACATACACTGCACTATGTATGGCTGGAACTACTGCCGCATATACCGGGTTACTGTGATCACTGGTCCTGTATATGTCTGATGTATTACATACACTGCACTATGTATGGCTGGCACTACTGCCACATATACCGGGTTACTGTGATCACTGGTCCTGTATATGTCTGATGTATTACATACACTGCACTATGTATGGCTGGCAGTACTGCCGCATATACCGGGTTACTGTGATCACTGGTCCTGTATATGTCTGATGTATTACACACACTGCACTATGTATGGCTGGCAGTACTGCCGCATATACCGGGTTACTGTGATCACTGGTCCTGTATATGTCTGATGTATTACATACACTGCACTATGTATGACTGGCACTACTGCCGCATATACCGGGTTACTGTGATCACTGGTCCTGTATATGTCTGATGTATTACATACACTGCACTATGTATGGCTGGCAGTACTGCCGCATATACCGGGTTACTGTGATCACTGGTCCTGTATATGTCTGATGTATTACATACACTGCACTATGTATGGCTGGCACTACTGCCGCATATACCAGGTTACTGTGATCACTGTCCTGTATATGTCTGATGTATTACACACACTGCACTATGTATGGCTGGCACTACTGCCGCATATACCGGGTTACTGTGATCACTGGTCCTGTATACTGTATGTCTGATGTATTACACACACTGCACTATGTATGGCTGGCCCTACTGCCGCATATACCGGGTTACTGTGATCACTGGCCCTGTATATGTCTGATGTATTACATACACTGCACTATGTATGGCTGGCACTACTGCCGCATATACTGGGTTACTGTGATCACTGGTCCTGTATATGTCTGATGTATTACATACACTGCACTATGTATGGCTGGCACTACTGCCGCATATACCGGGTTACTGTGATCACTGGCCCTGTATATGTCTGATGTATTACATACACTGCACTATGTATGGCTGCTCCTACTGCCGCATATACCGGGTTACTGTGATCACTGGTCCTGTATATGTCTGATGTATTACATACACTGCACTATGTATGGCTGGCACTACTGCCGCATATACTGGGTTACTGTGATCACTGGTCCTGTATATGTCTGATGTATTACATACACTGCACTATGTATGGCTGGCACTACTGCCGCATATACCGGGTTACTGTGATCACTGGTCCTGTATATGTCTGATGTATTACATACACTGCACTATGTATGGCTGGCACTACTGCCGCATATACTGGGTTACTGTGATCACTGGCCCTGTATATGTCTGATGTATTACATACACTGCACTATGTATGGCTGGCACTACTGCAGCATATACCGGGTTACTGTGATCACTGGTCCTGTATATGTCTGATGTATTATATACACTGCACTATGTATGGCTGGCACTACTGCTGCATATACCGGGTTACTGTGATCACTGGTCCTGTATATGACTGATGTATTACATACACTGCACTATGTATGGCTGGTCCTACTGCTGCATATACCGGGTTACTGTGATCACTGGTCCTGTATATGTCTGATGTATTACATACACTGCACTATGTATGGCTGGCACTACTGCCGCATATACCGGGTTACTGTGATCGCTGGCCCTGTATATATCTGATGTATTACATACACTGCACTATGTATGGCTGGTACTACTGCCGCATATACCGGGTTACTGTGATCACTGGTCCTGTATATGTCTGATGTATTACATACACTGCACTATGTATGGCTGCACTACTGCCCCATATACCGTGTTACTGTGATCACTGGTCCTGTATATATCTGATGTATTACATCACTGCACTATGTATGGCTGGCACTACTGCCGCATATACCGGGTTACTGTGATCACTGGTCCTGTATATGTCTGATGTATTACATACACTGCACTATGTATGGCTGGTGCTACTGCCGCATATACCGGGTTACTGTGATCACTGGCCCTGTATATGACTGATGTATTACATACACTGCACTATGTATGGCTGGCACTACTGCCTCATATACCGGGTTACTGTGATCACTGGTCCTGTATATGTCTGATGTATTACATACACTGCACTATGTATGGCTGGCACTACTGCCGCATATACCGGGTTACTGTGATCACTGGCCCTGTATATGTCTGATGTATTACATACACTGCACTATGTATGGCTGGCACTACTGCCACATATACCGGGTTACTGTGATCACTGGCCTGTATATGTCTGATGTATTACATACACTGCACTATGTATGGCTGGCACTACTGCCGCATATACCGGGTTACTGTGATCACTGGTCCTGTATATGTCTGATGTATTACATACACTGCACTATGTATGGCTGGCCCTACTGCTGCATATACCGGGTTACTGTGATCACTGGTCCTGTATATGTCTGATGTATTACATACACTGCACTATGTATGGCTGGCACTACTGCTACATATACCGGGTTACTGTGATCACTGGTCCTGTATATGTCTGATGTATTACATACACTGCACTATGTATGGCTGGCACTACTGCCGCATATACCGGGTTACTGTGATCACTGGCCTGTATATGTCTGATGTATTACATACACTGCACTATGTATGGCTGGCACTACTGCCGCATATACCGGGTTACTGTGATCACTGGTCCTGTATATGTCTGATGTATTACATACACTGCACTATGTATGGCTGGCACTACTGCCGCATATACCGGGTTACTGTGATCACTGGCCCTGTATATGTCTGATGTATTACATACACTGCACTACGTATGGCTGGCACTACTGCCGCATATACCGGGTTACTGTGATCATTGGTCCTGTATATGTCTGATGTATTACATACACTGCACTACGTATGGCTGGCCCTACTGCCGCATATACCGGGTTACTGTGATCACTGGTCCTGTATATATCTGATGTATTACATACACTGCACTACGTATGGCTGGCCCTACTGCCGCATATACCGGGTTACTGTGATCACTGGTCCTGTATATGTCTGATGTATTACATACACTGCACTATGTATGGCTGGCCCTACTGCCGCATATACCGGGTTACTGTGATCACTGGTCCTGTATATATCTGATGTATTACATACACTGCACTATGTATGGCTGGCACTACTGCCGCATATACCGGGTTACTGTGATCACTGGCCCTGTATATGTCTGATGTATTACATACACTGCACTATGTATGGCTGGCACTACTGCCGCATATACCGGGTTACTGTGATCACTGGCCCTGTATATGTCTGATGTATTACATACACTGCACTATGTATGACTGGCACTACTGCCGCATATACCGGGTTACTGTGATCACTGGTCCTGTATATGTCTGATGTATTACACACACTGCACTATGTATGGCTGGCACTACTGCCGCATATACCGGGTTACTGTGATCACTGGTCCTGTATATGTCTGATGTATTACACACACTGCACTATGTATGACTGGCACTACTGCCGCATATACCGGGTTACTGTGATCACTGGTCCTGTATATGTCTGATGTATTACATACACTGCACTATGTATGGCTGGCACTACTGCCGCATATACCGGGTTACTGTGATCACTGGTCCTGTATATGTCTGATGTATTACACACACTGCACTATGTATGGCTGGCCCTACTGCCGCATATACCGGGTTACTGTGATCACTGGCCCTGTATATGTCTGATGTATTACATACACTGCACTATGTATGGCTGGCACTACTGCTGCATATACCGGGTTACTGTGATCACTGGTCCTGTATATGTCTGATGTATTACATACACTGCACTATGTATGGCTGGCACTACTGCCACATATACCGGGTTACTGTGATCACTGGTCCTGTATATGTCTGATGTATTACATACACTGCACTATGTATGGCTGGCACTACTGCCGCATATACCGTGTTACTGTGATCACTGGTCCTGTATATGTCTGATGTATTATATACACTGCACTATGTATGGCTGGCACTACTGCCGCATATACCGGGTTACTGTGATCACTGGTCCTGTATATGTCTGATGTATTACATACACTGCACTATGTATGGCTGGCACTACTGCCGCATATACCGGGTTACTGTGATCACTGGTCCTGTATATGTCTGATGTATTACATACACTGCACTATGTATGGCTGGCACTACTGCCGCATATACCGGGTTACTGTGATCACTGGTCCTGTATATGTCTGATGTATTGCACACACTGCACTATGTATGGCTGGCACTACTGCCGCATATACCGGGTTACTGTGATCACTGGTCCTGTATATGTCTGATGTATTACATACACTGCACTATGTATGGCTGGCACTACTGCCGCATATACCGGGTTACTGTGATCACTGGTCCTGTATATGTCTGATGTATTACATACACTGCACTATGTATGGCTGGCACTACTGCCGCATATACCGGGTTACTATGATCACTGGCCCTGTATATGTCTGATGTATTACATACACTGCACTATGTATGGCTGGCACTACTGCCGCATATACCGGGTTACTGTGATCACTGGTCCTGTATATGTCTGATGTATTACATACACTGCACTATGTATGGCTGGCACTACTGCCGCATATACCGGGTTACTGTGATCACTGGTCCTGTATATGTCTGATGTATTACATACACTGCACTATGTATGGCTGGCACTACTGCCGCATATACCGGGTTACTGTGATCACTGGCCTGTATATGTCTGATGTATTACATACACTGCACTATGTATGGCTGGCACTACTGCCGCATATACCGGGTTACTGTGATCACTGGTCCTGTATATGTCTGATGTATTACATACACTGCACTATGTATGGCTGGCACTACTGCCGCATATACCGGGTTACTGTGATCACTGGCCCTGTATATGTCTGATGTATTACATACACTGCACTATGTATGGCTGGTCCTACTGCCGCATATACCGGGTTACTGTGATCAATGGTCCTGTATATGTCTGATGTATTACATACACTGCACTATGTATGGCTGGCACTACTGCCGCATATACCGGGTTACTGTGATCACTGGTCCTGTATATGTCTGATGTATTACATACACTGCACTATGTATGGCTGGCACTACTGCCGCATATACCCGGTTACTGTGATCACTGGTCCTGTATATGTCTGATGTATTACATACACTGCACTATGTATGGCTGGCACTACTGCCGCATATACCGGGTTACTGTGATCACTGGCCCTGTATATGTCTGATGTATTACACACACTGCACTATGTATGGCTGGCACTACTGCCGCATATACCGGGTTACTGTGATCACTGGTCCTGTATATGTCTGATGTATTACACACACTGCACTATGTATGGCTGGCCCTACTGCCACATATACCGGGTTACTGTGATCACTGGTCCTGTATATGTCTGATGTATTACACACACTGCACTATGTATGGCTGGCACTACTGCCGCATATACCGGGTTACTGTGATCACTGGTCCTGTATATGTCTGATATATTACATACACTGCACTATGTATGGCTGGAACTACTGCCGCATATACCGGGTTACTGTGATCACTGGTCCTGTATATGTCTGATGTATTACATACACTGCACTATGTATGGCTGGCAGTACTGCCGCATATACCGGGTTACTGTGATCACTGGTCCTGTATATGTCTGATGTATTACATACACTGCACTATGTATGGCTGGCACTACTGCCGCATATACCGGGTTACTGTGATCACTGGTCCTGTATATGTCTGATGTATTACATACACTGCACTATGTATGGCTGCACTACTGCCGCATATACCGGGTTACTGTGATCACTGGTCCTGTATATGTCTGATGTATTACATACACTGCACTATGTATGGCTGGCACTACTGCTGCATATACCGGGTTACTGTGATCACTGGTCCTGTATATGTCTGATGTATTACATACACTGCACTATGTATGGCTGGAACTACTGCCGCATATACCGGGTTACTGTGATCACTGGTCCTGTATATGTCTGATGTATTACATACACTGCACTATGTATGGCTGGCAGTACTGCCGCATATACCGGGTTACTGTGATCACTGGTCCTGTATATGTCTGATGTATTACATACACTGCACTATGTATGACTGGCACTACTGCCGCATATACCGGGTTACTGTGATCACTGGTCCTGTATATGTCTGATGTATTACATACACTGCACTATGTATGGCTGGCAGTACTGCCGCATATACCGGGTTACTGTGATCACTGGTCCTGTATATGTCTGATGTATTACATACACTGTACTATGTATGGCTGGCACTACTGCCTCATATACCAGGTTACTGTGATCACTGTCCTGTATATGTCTGATGTATTACACACACTGCACTATGTATGGCTGGCACTACTGCCTCATATACCAGGTTACTGTGATCACTGGCCTGTATATGTCTGATGTATTACATACACTGCACTATGTATGGCTGCACTACTGCCGCATATACCGGGTTACTGTGATCACTGGTCCTGTATATGTCTGATGTATTACATACACTGCACTATGTATGGCTGGCACTACTGCCGCATATACCAGGTTACTGTGATCACTGGCCTGTATATGTCTGATGTATTACATACACTGCACTATGTATGGCTGGCACTACTGCCGCATATACCGGGTTACTGTGATCACTGGTCCTGTATATGTCTGATGTATTACATACACTGCACTATGTATGGCTGGCACTACTGCCGCATATACCGGGTTACTGTGATCACTGGTCCTGTATATGTCTGATGTATTACATACACTGCACTATGTATGGCTGGCACTACTGCCGCATATACCGGGTTACTGTGATCACTGGTCCTGTATATGTCTGATGTATTACATACACTGCACTATGTATGACTGGCACTACTGCCGCATATACCGGGTTACTGTGATCACTGGTCCTGTATATGTCTGATGTATTACATACACTGCACTATGTATGACTGGCACTACTGCCGCATATACCGGGTTACTGTGATCACTGGTCCTGTATATGTCTGATGTATTACATACACTGCACTATGTATGGCTGGCACTACTGCCGCATATACCAGGTTACTGTGATCACTGTCCTGTATATGTCTGATGTATTACACACACTGCACTATGTATGGCTGGCACTACTGCCGCATATACCGGGTTACTGTGATCACTGGTCCTGTATATGTCTGATGTATTACATACACTGCACTATGTATGACTGGCACTACTGCCGCATATACCGGGTTACTGTGATCACTGGTCCTGTATATGTCTGATGTATTACATACACTGCACTATGTATGACTGGCACTACTGCCGCATATACCGGGTTACTGTGATCACTGGTCCTGTATATGTCTGATGTATTACATACACTGCACTATGTATGGCTGGCACTACTGCTGCATATACCGGGTTACTGTGATCACTGGCCCTGTATATGTCTGATGTATTACATACACTGCACTATGTATGGCTGGCACTACTGCCGCATATACCGGGTTACTGTGATCACTGGTCCTGTATATGTCTGATATATTACATACACTGCACTATGTATGGCTGGTACTACTGCTACATATACCGGGTTACTGTGATCACTGGTCCTGTATATGTCTGATGTATTACATACACTGCACTATGTATGGCTGGCACTACTGCCGCATATACCGGGTTACTGTGATCACTGGTCCTGTATATGTCTGATGTATTACATACACTGCACTATGTATGGCTGGCACTACTGCCGCATATACTGGGTTACTGTGATCACTGGCCCTGTATATGTCTGATGTATTACATACACTGCACTATGTATGGCTGGCACTACTGCCGCATATACCGGGTTACTGTGATCACTGGTCCTGTATATGTCTGATGTATTACACACACTGCACTATGTATGGCTGGCACTACTGCCGCATATACCGGGTTACTGTGATCACTGGTCCTGTATATGTCTGATGTATTACATACACTGCACTATGTATGGCTGGCACTACTGCCGCATATACCGGGTTACTGTGATCACTGTCCTGTATATGTCTGATGTATTACATACACTGCACTATGTATGACTGGCACTACTGCTGCATATACCGGTTACTGTGATCACTGGCCCTGTATATGTCTGATGTATTACATATACTGCACTATGTATGGCTGCACTACTGCCGCATATACCGGGTTACTGTGATCACTGGCCTGTATATGTCTGATGTATTATATACACTGTACTATGTATGGCTGGCACTACTGCCGCATATACCGGGTTACTGTGATCACTGACCCTGTATATGTCTGATGTATTACATACACTGCACTATGTATGGCTGGTACTACTGCCACATATACCGGGTTACTGTGATCACT
Source organism: Pseudophryne corroboree (assembly GCF_028390025.1). Classification (NCBI taxonomy): domain Eukaryota; kingdom Metazoa; phylum Chordata; class Amphibia; order Anura; family Myobatrachidae; genus Pseudophryne; species Pseudophryne corroboree. Next base: position 20,656,569 of record NC_086452.1, read on the forward strand.
GGTCCTGTATATGTCTGATGTATTACATACACTGCACTATGTATGGCTGCACTACTGCCACATATACCGGGTTACTGTGATCACTGGTCCTGTATATGTCTGATGTATTACATACACTGCACTATGTATGGCTGGCACTACTGCTACATATACCGGGTTACTGTGATCACTGGTCCTGTATATGTCTGATGTATTACATACACTACACTATGTATGGCTGGCACTACTGCCGCATATACCGGGTTACTGTGATCACTGGTCCTGTATATGTCTGATGTATTACATACACTGCACTATGTATGACTGCACTACTGCCACATATACCGGGTTACTGTGATCACTGGTCCTGTATATGTCTGATGTATTACATACACTGCACTATGTATGGCTGGTACTACTGCCGCATATACCGGGTTACTGTGATCACTGGTCCTGTATATGTCTGATGTATTACATACACTGCACTATGTATGGCTGGCACTACTGCCGCATATACCGGGTTACTGTGATCACTGACCCTGTATATGTCTGATGTATTACATACACTGCACTATGTATGACTGGTCCTACTGCCGCATATACCGGGTTACTGTGATCACTGGCCCTGTATATGTCTGATGTATTACATACACTGCACTATGTATGGCTGGCACTACTGCTGCATATACCGGGTTACTGTGATCACTGGCCCTGTATATGTCTGATGTATTACATACACTGCACTATGTATGGCTGGTCCTACTGCTGCATATACCGGGTTACTGTGATCACTGGCCCTGTATATGTCTGATGTATTACATACACTGCACTATGTATGGCTGGCACTACTGCCGCATATACCGTGTTACTGTGATCAATGGTCCTGTATATGTCTGATGTATTACATACACTGCACTATGTATGGCTGGCACTACTGCCGCATATACCGGGTTACTGTGATCACTGGTCCTGTATATGTCTGATGTATTACATACACTGCACTATGTATGGCTGGCACTACTGCCGCATATACCGGGTTACTGTGATCACTGGTCCTGTATATGTCTGATGTATTACATACACTGCACTATGTATGGCTGGCACTACTGCCGCATATACCGGGTTACTGTGATCACTGGTCCTGTATATATCTGATGTATTACACACACTGCACTATGTATGGCTGGTCCTACTGCCGCATATACCGGGTTACTGTGATCACTGGTCCTGTATATGTCTGATGTATTACATACACTGCACTATGTATGGCTGCACTACTGCCACATATACCGGGTTACTGTGATCACTGGTCCTGTATATGTCTGATGTATTACACACACTGCACTATGTATGGCTGGCCCTACTGCCGCATATACCGGGTTACTGTGATCACTGGCCTGTATATGTCTGATGTATTACACACACTGCACTATGTATGGCTGGCCCTACTGCCGCATATACCGGGTTACTGTGATAACTGGTCCTGTATATGTCTGATGTATTACATACACTGCACTATGTATGGCTGCACTACTGCCACATATACCGGGTTACTGTGATCACTGGTCCTGTATATGTCTGATGTATTACATACACTGCACTATGTATGACTGGCACTACTGCCACATATACCGGGTTACTGTGATCACTGGTCCTGTATATGTCTGATGTATTACACACACTGCACTATGTATGGCTGGCCCTACTGCCGCATATACCGGGTTACTGTGATCACTGGCCTGTATATGTCTGATGTATTACACACACTGCACTATGTATGGCTGGCACTACTGCTGCATATACCGGGTTACTGTGATCACTGGCCCTGTATATGTCTGATGTATTACATACACTGCACTATGTATGGCTGGTCCTACTGCTGCATATACCGGGTTACTGTGATCACTGGCCCTGTATATATGTCTGATGTATTACATACACTGCACTATGTATGGCTGGCACTACTGCCGCATATACCGTGTTACTGTGATCAATGGTCCTGTATATGTCTGATGTATTACATACACTGCACTATGTATGGCTGGCACTACTGCCGCATATACCGGGTTACTGTGATCACTGGTCCTGTATATGTCTGATGTATTACATACACTGCACTATGTATGGCTGGCACTACTGCCGCATATACCGGGTTACTGTGATCACTGGTCCTGTATATGTCTGATGTATTACATACACTGCACTATGTATGGCTGGCACTACTGCCGCATATACCGGGTTACTGTGATCACTGGTCCTGTATATATCTGATGTATTACACACACTGCACTATGTATGGCTGGTCCTACTGCCGCATATACCGGGTTACTGTGATCACTGGTCCTGTATATGTCTGATGTATTACATACACTGCACTATGTATGGCTGCACTACTGCCACATATACCGGGTTACTGTGATCACTGGTCCTGTATATGTCTGATGTATTACACACACTGCACTATGTATGGCTGGCCCTACTGCCGCATATACCGGGTTACTGTGATCACTGGCCTGTATATGTCTGATGTATTACACACACTGCACTATGTATGGCTGGCCCTACTGCCGCATATACCGGGTTACTGTGATAACTGGTCCTGTATATGTCTGATGTATTACATACACTGCACTATGTATGGCTGCACTACTGCCACATATACCGGGTTACTGTGATCACTGGTCCTGTATATGTCTGATGTATTACATACACTGCACTATGTATGACTGGCACTACTGCCACATATACCGGGTTACTGTGATCACTGGTCCTGTATATGTCTGATGTATTATATACACTGCACTATGTATGGCTGGCACTACTGCTGCATATACCGGGTTACTGTGATCACTGGCCCTGTATATGTCTGATGTATTACATACACTGCACTATGTATGGCTGGCACTACTGCTGCATATACCGGGTTACTGTGATCACTGGCCTGTATATGTCTGATGTATTACACACACTGCACTATGTATGGCTGGCACTACTGCCGCATATACCGGGTTACTGTGATCACTGGTCCTGTATATGTCTGATGTATTACACACACTGCACTATGTATGGCTGGCACTACTGCTGCATATACCGGGTTACTGTGATCACTGGTCCTGTATATGTCTGATATATTACATACACTGCACTATGTATGGCTGGCACTACTGCCTCATATACCGGGTTACTGTGATCACTGGTCCTGTATATGTCTGATGTATTACACACACTGCACTATGTATGGCTGGCACTACTGCCGCATATACCGGGTTACTGTGATCACTGGTGTCGAATACTGTGACAGAGGCAACCTGCTGAAGGCTTAACAGTTATGTGTGTGCACTACGGGATAGTACGTATATTATGTATACATCCAATAAGCAAAGGGTTCTCATATTCACTAGTATAATATCAAAGCATAACAGAATCCATTTTGATTCTAGCTAGATGATATAGCAAATTCATCTTGAACTTTATACACACCCTGAGAGAAAAACAACTTTGTTGGCTAAGTATTGTTTCCACATACGCACTTTCTAAAAGCTCATAGAGACCAGATGTAATTCCTAATATGAACACAGTTGACGATCACGAGTATCATTTTAGTATTCTTGATAATTGTCCCAATATTGCATAACTCTATTGCCTAACATTGTATTCCAGAAGAATGAAATCATATGGGAGGGATATACAAAATGGGCGTTACTTTGTATTATATAAAACTCATTGTTGATACGTGTATGTCGTTGTTAAATGATTTGACACAGGACGAGAGGATGTCCCTCTTCCCTGTATACGGGCGTGGCCCTTTGAATAAATAATAATTGATTTTTATAAATCCATTTTCAATTCATTAATTTTACCTAACAACCCAAACAGCAACAAGATGGTTAATTTAGTTAACCAAGAGAATTCAACAAGATGGGGGCTCGTCCGGGATTGATGGTCTAGTACCAATTCAAATTATTCAGTGCTGGTGGCTGCCAGTCATAAAATATGTGGCCAAACAGAAGCAAATATCCCTCACCACACAACTGACTCTAAGGATGACATATAAACGCCATCTACTCCTTTTTTTTTTTTTACATTTCTTCCTAGGGGTGTTGTGAAAAAAAAAATTCTGATATTCTAGGGCTACATGATTAAAAAAAAAATTGGGAACCACTGACTTATGCTTATTATGATCCATCTTGTTAGATGAAAAAATTAAAGCTCACTGAACACTTTTTTTTCTTTACTGCGTCATGGCTTACACTGCTGCTGGAAAGGTGGGGGCACGTTTCTGCGTTTTTACAATTCTCCCTAGCTTTCCCTGCTACACAGCATTGGAAACTGAAGGGGTTTTCTTCTCTTTCTGCTGGCAGACCTTCTCACAATATATTGCATTAAAGAATATTTGCGTATTAAACAATACCATATGGAAACTTCACTTCATAGTTAGATAGTAACATTAAATAAACACATATTTTTAACTACAGATCTGCCAAAAGCCATTTGAACACGGACATCAACTTTTTGTTTCCTCCGTTCACAAATATATATATATATATATATAAACTTTATTTCAAAATTTGTAACCATGCCAATCACAGACATAAGGTTTCTATTAGACACAGATCTGAGAATATACTTAACTGAACATTATGTTCCACATACACAAAACCATAACACAAAAAATTTAAATATAGTTTGCAAACTTCAATTTCTTGTAGATTTCAACAGTTTTGCCGATTTCAAAATACGCTTAGTATTGGTTGATCAGGCCAATATTATACAGCATGATTGAAATGCAAAACATATACTGTACCCTTTGTCACAGTACTATACAAAAGTTGTGCATCTATGGAATATTTCTTCCATACATGATATGCACACTTAGGGTTAATCCTCCCTGCCCTTCCCATACGCTGGAAAAATTCGCAATCCCTGCAATTTTTCACACACGCGACACGTCTGTCACTGGGAAGCTGCAGTAGATCCTCTTATCACAACTACAATCACAAAGCAACATGCTTAGGTTATGCTTAAAACAACCCGCAGCTCTTAGCAGCTCAGTATTGCAATATATACTTACACTCAGTTACATATAATCCCTATAACCTCGGGTTGTTCACTCTATTTATTTAAAGTACTCTTCTTATACATGTGTAGCTGACTAACAAGGGGAGGTGATCTATGTGCTTTTTACTTTATTTGGCTCTTGGTCCAAAGCACTTATTCACGCAATCATTCATAGAGTGAAAAACACAGGTTCTTTGCTCAAATCTTTGAATTAATTTTGGTATTCTTATTTACATGCAACAGCATCTGTCAATCATAATTTCCGAGTTACTTGGTCCTTCAACCGATTTGGACATAATTTTGGTATTAATTTTACAAACAAACAACAACAACAAACAGGTCCCTGAGTTATTGTACTAGTTTGTCAATCTCTCCACTTATAATTCTCATATTATAAAAAATACAATCACACAGACAGCTGGCAGGTATAGAAACAGCATGTACTGGAATATAGCACATACCATGGTATTCTATACTTACCAGTGCTGTAATGACTTTGGATGTTCCTTCCATCATCAGCTGCTGGCTGGCACACCCCTTTGAGAATTTGATGAAGAGATTGAGATCTATAGTTCCAAGGACATAGCCCCCATCTTGTTGACTACGGAACCTGGTTCATCACCGCATATTGTGCAGTCCACTAAGAACTTTTGCAATGTATTATATCGATGCCTATACAATGAGATGGATTTTAGCAAGCATATTTTTTTTTTTTTTTTTTTTTTACCTCACGAACCCAGGGTAAGTGATATATAGATATGCTGTGCATCCAACTTAATCTGTTCCTACTTTATTCTTCCTGGAATCTTTAGAAATACCCAGGGTAACTTTTACATTAGGATTCTTCCAAATAACTTTGAAGAATTGTCTAAAAGTATTTTAATACAGGAATCGTAGTGATTAATTGCTTGTCGCAATGTTTGATTTACAGCATATACATTAAAGAATGCATATTCCTTTATCTTTCCCTATGATTTTAGCTGCTGCTTCTGCTGTTTTGAAAACTCTTTTTTTTCCGTATAGTTCACCAGAGTTAGGGCGTTGTCTTCTTGACTGTCTGCCAGATGCAAATCTGTTAGCGTTAACGCTGTTAGCGCTGACATCTCTAGCCCATATCTGTTGCTGGGATTTTTTTTTTTTCTTATATTTTCTGATTACAGTTATGCTGTAGAAAGAAATTGGCAGCCTTCTCTACAGGTTATCTGGTTAAGATATTAGTTCTTATATTAAACTGGAGTAGATAGTTTGTATAACAAACATTTCTAGAGTATTGCTTATGCAGAGGTTCCCAAACTGTGTGCCGTAGCTACCTGGGGTGCCTAGGACACTTGTAGGGGTGCCCTGGGTATTTCTAAAGATTATAAGCTAATATCCTACAGAACTTTTAATATTTTTGAAAGTATACAGGAGCAACGTTATTTATAACAGCATTAGGACTTAATTTATTTATTTTTCTTTGAAGAGAGAGCGAGCAAACGTGTGGTGTAGGTATGAGTACTCATCCATTAGTGTGGATGGGAATTATTTCAATAAGACCCTTCCTTCCTCTTTTCTTTTCTAAGCAGGAAATCCAGAGGGATTTATGACTGGTGTAACGAACACACACTTTGAAAAACGTGGTTGTGAGTATTATACTCCACTTGATGTATAGATCAATGCATGGATAAGTTAAATAATTTAGGATATTATTCTGAGGAGTATCCAGTCCAGCAATACCATTAATTGTTGGAAAGATTTTAAGTACTGCAGCTATATAAATTGTATTGCTAATCATTATTTAAGACTATTATAATTGTTAGATATATATACATAGACACTAGCAGGCCAAAGTTCTCTATGCAATTTACATTTGATGTGATTACCAAAACTTTATAGAGTCGTGATAATAGTGAAACACGGTACATGTGTATAGATACAATAGTATCTCAAGAAAGAACCACCACTAGTGATAATATTAGCTACACATATCGGGTGTATTTCAGTTAGTGGAAATAAAATAGGTCAATAAAAAAAATAAAAAAAAATAAAAAATTATCTTATGTAGATAGAAAAGGTTGATTTAAGGGAATGTGAAAGGATTGTTACAATATACTAACCTAAGGTTTCTAGATGTGCTAGATATAATGAGTTAGGTATATAAATAGTAATGGTTACATAGGATGTTCATTAAAGTTTATGATTTAATAAAGGTATTTTACCAGGAGTAGATTCAAAGGTTAAAAGAAGATATCATACATAACTGGGAATGGTAGTTGTCACCATGTCCTTAGGATATGATATATAATTGGTTACCTATTAATTCTAAAAATGTTTGTTATTTAAGAAGAATGATTTAGCAATTTTATACAAAAACATATATTAACTTGAGAAAAGTTTTCTTGCAGGATGAACTATTCCTAAAAAGAGTAATTGACTCAGTAATCAGGAGACATGTTCCTGCCACCAGAGTATCAATAAAACCTCGAAGTGGTAAAGGTGGCTAATAAGTTCTCCTATGGCTAATGAAGTCGTATGATTAATCAACTGGAAGTTGACGTTTTATTTCAATTAAATTATTGATAACATGATTGAACTTTATGATAGGATATTCCAGAACTGTGGACATTTGTGATGATTCCAGGACATTGGACATGAACTATTACGATACCATATTGTTCTACATTTTTTAATACCACAAATTGGAGGATATTGTTGATGTCCGGAAACAGCATTTTAAGCTCAATGCTGTGCTTATTTGACCAAAGACATTACGGATCCTGATACGTGTAATGCCAAGTATATAAAGGAGGTCCATGATAAAAAAAGAACTTTAACCAAGGCATTATGATATGGACTGGAAAAGATAAATGTTTAAATCCTAGTATTCAATTTCAGGATTAGGAAAATGTTTTTTTTAATATATTGTATGTGATTGTATGTGATGATGTATTCTGTGATGAGGTTTATTCTTTGGCGACCCCAATGTGATTATAGACATTCATTTGATGTTCACCGCATACAGGTGCGGCCTATGTTGTATTTAGAAGGCTACTGTCAAACGCAGAATAGCAATACTACATGAAATGATTATTAGCGAACTATACGTTCCCAGAAATTCTCCTGAGATGACAGGGCACATGGATAATGTCCCTGATCAAAGGGTGGAGCTGTCGAATACTGTGACAGAGGCAACCTGCTGAAGGCTTAACAGTTATGTGTGTGCACTACGGGATAGTACGTATATTATGTATACATCCAATAAGCAAAGGGTTCTCATATTCACTAGTATAATATCAAAGCATAACAGAATCCATTTTGATTCTAGCTAGATGATATAGCAAATTCATCTTGAACTTTATACACACCCTGAGAGAAAAACAACTTTGTTGGCTAAGTATTGTTTCCACATACGCACTTTCTAAAAGCTCATAGAGACCAGATGTAATTCCTAATATGAACACAGTTGACGATCACGAGTATCATTTTAGTATTCTTGATAATTGTCCCAATATTGCATAACTCTATTGCCTAACATTGTATTCCAGAAGAATGAAATCATATGGGAGGGATATACAAAATGGGCGTTACTTTGTATTATATAAAACTCATTGTTGATACGTGTATGTCGTTGTTAAATGATTTGACACAGGACGAGAGGATGTCCCTCTTCCCTGTATACGGGCGTGGCCCTTTGAATAAATAATAATTGATTTTTATAAATCCATTTTCAATTCATTAATTTTACCTAACAACCCAAACAGCAACAAGATGGTTAATTTAGTTAACCAAGAGAATTCAACACTGGTCCTGTATATGTCTGATGTATTACATACACTGCACTATGTATGACTGCACTACTGCCACATATACCGGGTTACTGTGATCACTGGTCCTGTATATGTCTGATGTATTACATACACTGCACTATGTATGGCTGGCACTACTGCCGCATATACCGGGTTACTGTGATCACTGGTCCTGTATATGTCTGATGTATTACATACACTGCACTATGTATGACTGACACTACTGCTGCATATACCGGGTTACTGTGATCACTGGTCCTGTATATGTCTGATGTATTACATACACTGCACTATGTATGACTGACACTACTGCTGCATATACCGGGTTACTGTGATCACTGTCCTGTATATGTCTGATGTATTACATACACTGCACTATGTATGGCTGGTACTACTGCCACATATACCGGGTTACTGTGATCACTGGTCCTGTATATATCTGATGTATTATATACACTGCACTATGTATGGCTGGCACTACTGCTGCATATACCGGGTTACTGTGATCACTGGTCCTGTATATGTCTGATGTATTACATACACTGCACTATGTATGGCTGGCACTACTGCCGCATATACCGGGTTACTGTGATCACTGGCCCTGTATATGTCTGATGTATTACATACACTGCACTATGTATGACTGGCACTACTGCCGCATATACCGGGTTACTGTGATCACTGGCCTTGTATATGTCTGATGTATTACATACACTGCACTATGTATGACTGGCACTACTGCCTCATATACCGGGTTACTGTGATCACTGGCCCTGTATATGTCTGATGTATTACATACACTGCACTATGTATGACTGGCACTACTGCCGCATATACCGGGTTACTGTGATCACTGGCCTGTATATGTCTGATGTATTACATACACTGCACTATGTATGGCTGGCACTACTGCCGCATATACCGGGTTACTGTGATCACTGGCCTGTATATGTCTGATGTATTACATACACTGCACTATGTATGGCTGGCACTACTGCCGCATATACCGGGTTACTGTGATCACTGGTCCTGTATATGTCTGATGTATTACACACACTGCACTATGTATGGCTGGCCCTACTGCTGCATATACCGGGTTACTGTGATCACTGGCCCTGTATATGTCTGATGTATTACATACACTGCACTATGTATGGCTGGTCCTACTGCCGCATATGCCGGGTTACAGTGATCACTGGTCCTGTATATATCTGATGTATTACACACACTGCACTATGTATGGCTGGCACTACTGCCGGATATACCGGGTTACTGTGATCACTGGCCCTGTATATGTCTGATGTATTACATACACTGCACTATGTATGGCTGGCACTACTGCCGGATATACCGGGTTACTGTGATCACTGGCCCTGTATATGTCTGATGTATTACATACACTGCACTACGTATGGCTGGCACTACTGCCGCATATACCGGGTTACTGTGATCACTGGCCCTGTATATGTCTGATGTATTACATACACTGCACTATGTATGGCTGCTCCTACTGCCGCATATACCGGGTTACTGTGATCACTGGTCCTGTATATGTCTGATGTATTACATACACTGCACTATGTATGGCTGGCCCTACTGCCACATATACCGGGTTACTGTGATCACTGGTCCTGTATATGTCTGATGTATTACATACACTGCACTATGTATGGCACTACTGCCGCATATACCAGGTTACTGTGATCACTGGCCCTGTATATGTCTGATGTATTACATACACTGCACTATGTATGGCTGGCACTACTGCCACATATACCGGGTTACTGTGATCACTGGTCCTGTATATGTCTGATGTATTACACACACTGCACTATGTATGGCTGGCACTACTGCTGCATATACCGGGTTACTGTGATCACTGGTCCTGTATATGTCTGATGTATTACATACACTGCACTATGTATGGCTGGCACTACTGCCGCATATACCGGGTTACAGTGATCACTGGTCCTGTATATGTCTGATGTATTACATACACTGCACTATGTATGGCTGGCCCTACTGCCGCATATACCGGGTTACAGTGATCACTGGTCCTGTATATGTCTGATGTATTACATACACTGCACTATGTATGGCTGGCACTACTGCCACATATACCGGGTTACTGTGATCACTGGTCCTGTATATGTCTGATGTATTACATACACTGCACTATGTATGGCTGGCACTACTGCCGCATATACCGGGTTACTGTGATCACTGGTCCTGTATATGTCTGATGTATTACATACACTGCACTATGTATGGCTGACACTACTGCCGCATATACCGGGTTACTGTGATCACTGGTCCTGTATATGTCTGATGTATTACATACACTGCACTATGTATGGCTGGCACTACTGCCGCATATACCGGGTTACTGTGATCACTGGCCCTGTATATGTCTGATGTATTACATACACTGCACTATGTATGGCTGGCACTACTGCCGCATATACCGGGTTACTGTGATCACTGGTCCTGTATATGTCTGATGTATTACATACACTGCACTATGTATGACTGACACTACTGCCGCATATACCAGGTTACTGTGATCACTGGTCCTGTATATGTCTGATGTATTACATACACTGCACTATGTATGGCTGGCACTACTGCCCCATATACCGGGTTACTGTGATCACTGGTCCTGTATATGTCTGATGTATTACATACAGTGCACTATGTATGGCTGGCACTACTGCCGCATATACCGGGTTACTGTGATCACTGGTCCTGTATATGTCTGATGTATTACATACACTGCACTATGTATGGCACTACTGCCGCATATACCGGGTTACAGTGATCACTGGTCCTGTATATGTCTGATTTATTACATACACTGCACTATGTATGGCTGGTACTACTGCTGCATATACCGGGTTACTGTGATCACTGGTCCTGTATATGTCTGATGTATTACATACACTGCACTATGTATGGCTGGCCCTACTGCCGCATATACCGGGTTACTGTGATCACTGGTCCTGTATATGTCTGATGTATTACATACACTGCACTATGTATGGCTGGTCCTACTGCTGCATATACCGGGTTACTGTGATCACTGGTCCTGTATATGTCTGATGTATTACATACACTGCACTATGTATGACTGGCACTACTGCCGCATATACCGGGTTACTGTGATCACTGGTCCTGTATATGTCTGATGTATTACATACACTGCACTATGTATGGCTGGTCCTACTGCCGCATATACCGGGTTACTGTGATCACTGGCCTGTATATGTCTGATGTATTACATATACTGCACTATGTATGGCTGACACTACTGCCTCATATACCGGGTTACTGTGATCACTGGTCCTGTATATGTCTGATGTATTACATACACTGCACTATGTATGGCTGGCACTACTGCCGCATATACCGGGTTACTGTGATCACTGGTCCTGTATATGTCTGATGTATTACATACACTGCACTATGTATGGCTGGCACTACTGCCGCATATACCGGGTTACTGTGATCACTGGCCCTGTATATGTCTGATGTATTACATACACTGCACTATGTATGGCTGGCACTACTGCCGCATATACCGGGTTACTGTGATCACTGGTCCTGTATATGTCTGATGTATTACATACACTGCACTATGTATGGCTGACACTACTGCCGCATATACCGGGTTACTGTGATCACTGGTCCTGTATATGTCTGATGTATTACATACACTGCACTATGTATGGCTGGCACTACTGCCGCATATACCGGGTTACTGTGATCACTGGACCTGTATATGTCTGATGTATTACATACACTGCACTATGTATGGCTGGCACTACTGCCGCATATACCGGGTTACTGTGATCACTGGCCCTGTATATGTCTGATGTATTACATACACTGCACTATGTATGGCTGGCACTACTGCCGCATATACCGGGTTACTGTGATCACTGGTCCTGTATATGTCTGATGTATTACATACACTGCACTATGTATGGCTGGCACTACTGCCGCATATACCGGGTTACTGTGATCACTGGTCCTGTATATGTCTGATGTATTACATACACTGCACTATGTATGGCACTACTGCCGCATATACCGGGTTACAGTGATCACTGGTCCTGTATATGTCTGATTTATTACATACACTGCACTATGTATGGCTGGTACTACTGCTGCATATACCGGGTTACTGTGATCACTGGTCCTGTATATGTCTGATGTATTACATACACTGCACTATGTATGGCTGGTCCTACTGCTGCATATACCGGGTTACTGTGATCACTGGTCCTGTATATGTCTGATGTATTACATACACTGCACTATGTATGACTGGCACTACTGCCGCATATACCGGGTTACTGTGATCACTGGTCCTGTATATGTCTGATGTATTACATACACTGCACTATGTATGGCTGGTCCTACTGCCGCATATACCGGGTTACTGTGATCACTGGCCTGTATATGTCTGATGTATTACATATACTGCACTATGTATGGCTGACACTACTGCCTCATATACCGGGTTACTGTGATCACTGGTCCTGTATATGTCTGATGTATTACATACACTGCACTATGTATGGCTGGCACTACTGCCGCATATACCGGGTTACTGTGATCACTGGTCCTGTATATGTCTGATGTATTACATACACTGCACTATGTATGGCTGGCACTACTGCCGCATATACCGGGTTACTGTGATCACTGGTCCTGTATATGTCTGATGTATTACACTGCACTATGTATGGCTGGCACTACTGCCGCATATACCGGGTTACTGTGATCACTGGCCCTGTATATGTCTGATGTATTACATACACTGCACTATGTATGGCTGGCACTACTGCCGCATATACCGGGTTACTGTGATCACTGGCCCTGTATATGTCTGATGTATTACATACACTGCACTATGTATGGCTGGCACTACTGCCGCATATACCGGGTTACTGTGATCACTGGTCCTGTATATGTCTGATGTATTACATACACTGCACTATGTATGGCTGGCACTACTGCCACATATACCGGGTTACTGTGATCACTGGTCCTGTATATGTCTGATGTATTGCACACACTGCACTATGTATGGCTGGCCCTACTGCCGCATATACCGGGTTACTGTGATCACTGGTCCTGTATATGTCTGATGTATTACATACACTGCACTATGTATGGCTGGCACTACTGCCGCATATACCGGGTTACTGTGATCACTGGTCCTGTATATGTCTGATGTATTACATACACTGCACTATGTATGGCTGGCACTACTGCCACATATACCGGGTTACTGTGATCACTGGTCCTGTATATGTCTGATGTATTACATACACTGCACTATGTATGGCTGGCACTACTGCCGCATATACCGGGTTACTGTGATCACTGGTCCTGTATATGTCTGATGTATTACATACACTGCACTATGTATGGCTGGCACTACTGCCGCATATACCGGGTTACTGTGATCACTGGCCCTGTATATGTCTGATGTATTACATACACTGCACTATGTATGGCTGGCACTACTGCCGCATATACTGGGTTACTGTGATCACTGGTCCTGTATATGTCTGATGTATTACATACACTGCACTATGTATGACTGGCACTACTGCCGCATATACCGGGTTACTGTGATCACTGGTCCTGTATATGTCTGATGTATTACATACACTGCACTATGTATGGCTGCTCCTACTGCCTCATATACCGGGTTACTGTGATCACTGGTCCTGTATATGTCTGATGTATTACATACACTGCACTATGTATGGCTGGCACTACTGCCACATATACCGGGTTACTGTGATCACTGGTCCTGTATATGTCTGATGTATTACATACACTGCACTATGTATGGCTGGCACTACTGCCGCATATACCGGGATACTGTGATCACTGGTCCTGTATATATCTGATGTATTATACACACTGCACTATGTATGGCTGGCACTACTGCCGCATATACCGGGTTACTGTGATCACTGGTCCTGTATATGTCTGATGTATTACACACACTGCACTATGTATGGCTGGCCCTACTGCCACATATACCGGGTTACTGTGATCACTGGTCCTGTATATGTCTGATGTATTAAATACACTGCACTATGTATGGCTGGCACTACTGCCGCATATACCGGGTTACTGTGATCACTGGCCCTGTATATGTCTGATGTATTACATACACTGCACTATGTATGGCTGGCACTACTGCCGCATATACCGGGTTACTGTGATCACTGGTCCTGTATATGTCTGATGTATTACATACACTGCACTATGTATGGCTGGCACTACTGCCGCATATACCGGGTTACTGTGATCACTGGTCCTGTATATGTCTGATGTATTACATACACTGCACTATGTATGGCTGGCACTACTGCCGCATATACCGGGTTACTGTGATCACTGGCCCTGTATATGTCTGATGTATTACATACACTGCACTATGTATGGCTGGCCCTACTGCCGCATATACCGGGTTACTGTGATCACTGGTCCTGTATATGTCTGATGTATTACATACACTGCACTATGTATGACTGGCACTACTGCCGCATATACCGGGTTACTGTGATCACTGGCCTGTATATGTCTGATGTATTATATACACTGCACTATGTATGGCTGGCACTACTGCCGCATATACCGGGTTACTGTGATCACTGGTCCTGTATATGTCTGATGTATTACATACACTGCACTATGTATGGCTGGCACTACTGCCTCATATACCGGGTTACTGTGATCACTGGTCCTGTATATGTCTGATGTATTACATACACTGCACTATGTATGGCTGGCACTACTGCCACATATACCGGGTTACTGTGATCACTGGTCCTGTATATGTCTGATGTATTACACACACTGCACTATGTATGGCTGGCACTACTGCCACATATACCGGGTTACTGTGATCACTGGCTCTGTATATGTCTGATGTATTACATACACTGCACTATGTATGGCTGGCACTACTGCCGCATATACCGGGTTACTGTGATCACTGGTCCTGTATATGTCTGATGTATTATATACACTGCACTATGTATGGCTGGCACTACTGCCGCATATACCGGGTTACTGTGATCACTGGCCCTGTATATGTCTGATGTATTACACACACTGCACTATGTATGGCTGGCACTACTGCCGCATATACCGGGTTACTGTGATCACTGGTCCTGTATATGTCTGATGTATTACACACACTGCACTATGTATGGCTGGCACTACTGCCGCATATACCGGGTTACTGTGATCACTGGTCCTGTATATGTCTGATGTATTACACACACTGCACTATGTATGGCTGGCACTACTGCCGCATATACCGGGTTACTGTGATCACTGGTCCTGTATATGTCTGATGTATTACATACACTGCACTATGTTTGGCTGGCACTACTGCCGCATATACCGGGTTACTGTGATCACTGGTCCTGTATATGTCTGATGTATTACATACACTGCACTATGTATGGCTGGCACTACTGCCACATATACCGGGTTACTGTGATCACTGGTCCTGTATATGTCTGATGTATTACATACACTGCACTATGTATGACTGGCACTACTGCCGCATATACCAGGTTACTGTGATCACTGGCCCTGTATATGTCTGATGTATTACACACACTGCACTATGTATGGCTGGCACTACTGCCGCATATACCAGGTTACTGTAATCACTGGCCCTGTATATGTCTGATGTATTACATACACTGCACTATGTATGGCTGGCACTACTGCCGCATATACCGGGTTACTGTGATCACTGGTCCTGTATATGTCTGATGTATTACATACACTGCACTATGTATGGCTGGAACTACTGCCTCATATACCGGGTTACTGTGATCACTGGTCCTGTATATGTCTGATGTATTACACACACTGCACTATGTATGGCTGGCACTACTGCCGCATATACCGGGTTACTGTGATCACTGGTCCTGTATATGTCTGATGTATTACACACACTGCACTATGTATGACTGGCACTACTGCCGCATATACCGGGTTACTGTGATCACTGGTCCTGTATATGTCTGATGTATTACATACACTGCACTATGTATGGCTGGCACTACTGCCGCATATACCGGGTTACTGTGATCACTGGCCCTGTATATGTCTGATGTATTACATACACTGCACTATGTATGGCTGGCACTACTGCCGCATATACCGGGTTACTGTGATCACTGGTCCTGTATATGTCTGATGTATTACATACACTGCACTATGTATGGCTGGCACTACTGCCGCATATACCGGGTTACTGTGATCACTGGCCCTGTATATGTCTGATGTATTACATACACTGCACTATGTATGGCTGCTCCTACTGCTGCATATACCGGGTTACTGTGATCACTGGTCCTGTATATGTCTGATGTATTACATACACTGCACTATGTATGGCTGGCACTACTGCTGCATATACCGGGTTACTGTGATCACTGGTCCTGTATATGTCTGATGTATTACATACACTGCACTATGTATGGCTGCTCCTACTGCCGCATATACCGGGTTACTGTGATCACTGGTCCTGTATATGTCTGATGTATTACATACACTGCACTATGTATGGCTGGCACTACTGCCGCATATACCGGGTTACTGTGATCACTGGTCCTGTATATGTCTGATGTATTACATACACTGCACTATGTATGGCTGGCACTACTGCCGCATATACCGGGTTACTGTGATCACTGGCCCTGTATATGTCTGATGTATTACATACACTGCACTATGTATGGCTGGCCCTACTGCCGCATATACCGGGATACTGTGATCACTGGCCCTGTATATGTCTGATGTATTACATACACTGCACTATGTATGGCTGGCACTACTGCCGGATATACCGGGTTACTGTGATCACTGGTCCTGTATATGTCTGATGTATTACATACACTGCACTATGTATGGCTGGCACTACTGCCGGATATACCGGGTTACTGTGATCACTGGTCCTGTATATGTCTGATGTATTACATACACTGCACTATGTATGACTGGCACTACTGCCGCATATACCGGGTTACTGTGATCACTGGTCCTGTATATGTCTGATGTATTACATACACTGCACTATGTATGGCTGGCCCTACTGCCGCATATACCGGGTTACTGTGATCACTGGTCCTGTATATGTCTGATGTATTACATACACTGCACTATGTATGGCTGGCACTACTGCCGCATATACTGGGTTACTGTGATCACTGGTCCTGTATATGTCTGATGTATTACATACACTGCACTATGTATGGCTGGCACTACTGCCGCATATACCAGGTTACTGTGATCACTGGTCCTGTATATATCTGATGTATTACATACACTGCACTATGTATGGCTGGCACTACTGCTGCATATACCGGGTTACAGTGATCACTGGTCCTGTATATATCTGATGTATTACATACACTGCACTATGTATGACTGGCACTACAGCTGCATATACCGGGTTACTGTGATCACTGGTCCTGTATATGTCTGATGTATTATATACACTGCACTATGTATGGCTGGCACTACAGCTGCATATACCGGGTTACTGTGATCACTGGTCCTGTATATGTCTGATGTATTATATACACTGCACTATGTATGGCTGGCACTACTGCCGCATATACCAGGTTACTGTGATCACTGGTCCTGTATATGTCTGATGTATTACATACACTGCACTATGTATGGCTGGCACTACTGCCGCATATACCGGGTTACTGTGATCACTGGCCCTGTATATATCTGATGTATTACACACACTGCACTATGTATGGCTGGCACTACTGCCGCATATACCGGGTTACTGTGATCACTGGTCCTGTATATGTCTGATGTATTACATACACTGCACTATGTATGACTGGCACTACTGCCACATATACCGGGTTACTGTGATCACTGGTCCTGTATATGTCTGATGTATTACATACACTGCACTATGTATGACTGGCACTACTGCCACATATACCGGGTTACTGTGATCACTGGTCCTGTATATGTCTGATGTATTACATACACTGCACTATGTATGACTGGCACTACTGCCGCATATACCGGGTTACTGTGATCACTGGCCCTGTATATGTCTGATGTATTACATACACTGCACTATGTATGACTGGCACTACTGCCGCATATACCGGGTTACTGTGATCACTGGCCTGTATATGTCTGATGTATTACATACACTGCACTATGTATGGCTGGCTCTACTGCCGCATATACCAGGTTACTGTGATCACTGGCCCTGTATATGTCTGATGTATTACATACACTGCACTATGTATGGCTGGCACTACTGCCACATATACCGGGTTACTGTGATCACTGGTCCTGTATATGTCTGATGTATTACATACACTGCACTATGTATGGCTGGCACTACTGCCGCATATACCGGGTTACTGTGATCACTGGTCCTGTATATGTCTGATGTATTATATACACTGCACTATGTATGGCTGGCACTACTGCCACATATACCGGGTTACTGTGATCACTGGTCCTGTATATGTCTGATGTATTACATACACTGCACTATGTATGACTGGCACTACTGCCGCATATACCAGGTTACTGTGATCACTGGCCCTGTATATGTCTGATGTATTACACACACTGCACTATGTATGGCTGGCACTACTGCCACATATACCGGGTTACTGTGATCACTGGTCCTGTATATGTCTGATGTATTACATACACTGCACTATGTATGGCTGGCACTACTGCCGCATATACCGGGTTACTGTGATCACTGGTCCTGTATATGTCTGATGTATTACATACACTGCACTATGTATGGCTGGCAGTACTGCCGCATATACTGGGTTACTGTGATCACTGGTCCTGTATATGTCTGATGTATTACATACACTGCACTATGTATGACTGGCACTACTGCCGCATATACCGGGTTACTGTGATCACTGGTCCTGTATATGTCTGATGTATTACATACACTGCACTATGTATGGCTGGCACTACTGCCGCATATACCGGGTTACTGTGATCACTGGTCCTGTATATGTCTGATGTATTACACTGCACTATGTATGGCTGGCACTACTGCCGCATATACCGGGTTACTGTGATCACTGGTCCTGTATATGTCTGATGTATTACATACACTGCACTATGTATGGCTGGCCCTACTGCCTCATGTACCGGGTTACTGTGATCACTGGCCCTGTATATGTCTGATGTATTACATACACTGCACTATGTATGGCTGGCACTACTGCCGCATATACCGGGTTACTGTGATCACTGTCCTGTATATGTCTGATGTATTATATACACTGCACTATGTATGGCTGGCACTACTGCCACATATACCAGGTTACTGTGATCACTGGCCCTGTATATGTCTGATGTATTACACACACTGCACTATGTATGTATGGCACTACTGCCGCATATACCGGGTTACTGTGATCACTGGCCCTGTATATGTCTGATGTATTACATACACTGCACTATGTATGGCTGGCACTACTGCCGTATATACCGGGTTACTGTGATCACTGGCCCTGTATATGTCTGATGTATTACATACACTGCACTATGTATGTATGGCACTACTGCCACATATACCGGGTTACTGTGATCACTGGTCCTGTATATGTCTGATGTATTACATACACTGCACTATGTATGGCTGGCACTACTGCCGCATATACCGGGTTACTGTGATCACTGGTCCTGTATATGTCTGATGTATTACATACACTGCACTATGTATGGCTGGCACTACTGCCGTATATACCGGGTTACTGTGATCACTGGCCTGTATATGTCTGATGTATTACATACACTGCACTATGTATGGCTGGCACTACTGCCACATATACCGGGTTACTGTGATCACTGGTCCTGTATATGTCTGATGTATTACATACACTGCACTATGTATGGCTGGCACTACTGCCGCATATACTGTTCTCAGTTCCTCTGAGCTGGATTCTTCTGTGTTCAGATACTTATGTTCACCCCTAGCAAATGAAGGCTATCTGAGCACAACACCCCGCCCTTTGGGCCTAATTCAGACCTGATCGATCCTCTGCGAATTTGCAGAGGTTTGCGATCAGATAGTCGCTGCCCAGACAGAGTGCAAACCCTCCCCGTTCAAGTCTGCGTACTCCTTGCAAAAATCTGTGCGAGCGCCGATCAGCTGCAAATCCGTTCGCAACTCACTCACCATCGAATGATTTTTCCAGTGTGTGCGTAGGCCAGGACTTACTCCTACAGTGCGATAGAATCAGGCTGATCGGGACCGGAGCTGACGTCACACACCCTCCCAGAAAACGCTTGGGAACGCCTGCGTTTTTCCTGACACTCCCAGAAAACGGCCAGTTACCATCCACAAATGCCCACTTCCTATCAATCAGCCTGCGTACGGCTAGCAATCAAAAAAATGCACAAGCAGGCGCATTTGTGCAAATGGTGATGTGACGCCAGACTGCAGTTAGCAAATTCCCTCAGCAATCGTAGCACCAAACAGACCTGAAAGTAGATGCTAGCAGCAACTTCATACCTGTAACAATCAAAAATAAGATTTTACTCACCGGTAAATCTATTTCTCGTAGTCCGTAGTGGATGCTGGGAACTCCGAAAGGACCATGGGGAATAGCGGCTCCGCAGGAGTCTGGGCACAACTAAAAGAAAGCTTTTAGACTACCTGG